>NC_031991.1:18506087-18564361 GCF_001879085.1 Nicotiana attenuata | reverse complement strand
GGTGGATGCCTTGACTGCTCAGGGGTGAAGGACATGGTCCTTCAGATGGATGGAAGGCTAGCCAGGAATGAGATTATTGAGTTCATGGCTAATGCAGAGGTTAAGGATGGCAAGGTTAGCAGCCTAGTGAAAGGAGTTCAAGTGTCCTTTGATGCAGCAAAACTGGAAGAGATCCTTGACATACCCTCTGAGGGGTTTGATGACTATACAAGGCAAAGGTGGCCTTGTCTGGACTCTCTCCCTACCGCCCTTGAAATAACCAGGAGGTTCTGTGATGCTGAAGACGTGAATGAGGCTAGGGTTGTTCAGACGAGTGAAATAAGGCCACAGCACAAATTTATTTTTGAGTTTGTCAACAAGTGCCTACTGCCCAGGCAGGAGAGAAGGCATATTGCAAATAATATGGATTTAGTGCTGATGGAGTGCCTGGAAAGAGGAATGCAAATCAATTGGCCTGCACTCATTATCAAGCTACTAGACAGGGTCATAAATGGCTCCAAGGCTCATGCTACTCCCTATGATTTTATTTTGAGTACGGTTCTGGATAGGTGCAATGTGCCTCTGAAGAAATGGGAAATGGCGTCAAGCAAGGACCACTTTGGCATTAATACTCTGATTGGTTGTGACTATTTAGTCAATGCCATTCCAAATGAACCTGGTTCATCCAAGAAAACTCCTGTCAACGTAAAGTCAGGGATCTAGTTCAGGAATGTGAAGCCAAGGATGCTGAGATAGCTAGGCTCAAGGCTCGTGCGGCAGAGGTGGAATCTGAGAGGGATGCCCTCAGAACTGAGCTTGCCAAGGAAAAGGAGAAGAATGATGGAATTCTTCACAATATGTTGAATCTTCTCCCAAAACCAACCCTCTAGCTCCCCCAAGCCTTAGGAATCCTAGCTTTTGTCTCCTGAACTTGTCTAGTACCCTCAATGACCCAGATTAGGGATTTTTCTATTTTTTTTGCTCATGTTTTAAATGTTTTTTGCTTTCTGGTTGTGGATTGTGGTAGCAACATATCTCTATCAATGAAATCTACTGTTTTTGCTCTTGCTCAATGTTTATCTTTCCTTGATAGTTTAAATACATTTGCTTGATTACTGATGATTAAACCATGATTGCACTTGCAGTTGCCCAGTGGCCATGAGTACTTATTAAAATCTGGGACTCAGACTTTGTATGCAACTTTTTGATGATGCAAAAAGGGGGAAGAAATTTGTGCTTTACACACCTTCTGAATAAGTGATATTTATAACCTAATTAACCCGGTCCTTGATGATGAGTACATTTTCTACACTTTTTTTTGATGGTTGAGCTGAGTTCTTACAGGATCCAAGTAAGTAAAAAGCACAGAGTTGCTCATCATCAAAAATGGGGAATTTGTTGGCCCAAGAACAGGTGAAGTTTTGAAGATTGACAAAAGAACTCAGACATGGACCAGGTCCATCTTGTAAAACACAGTCATGATCAACATGTACATGTGAGATGCACGTGAAGGAGATAAATCTAACTGATCAAGAAGCGATATCTCCTGATCTGATCGAAAAGGTTGCATATTGGATAAGGAAAGAAAGACTCCTTACATGAAGAGAACACAGTTTTGGAAGAAGATAGTGTTAGAGTTTGAGATCACTATGAACTCTTCTACGATAGAAGAGTAGCAATTGAATCCCAGTCAAAATCCGATTACTAACCTATTAAATGTCAGTGTTTTTCTATTTTACAGGAAATGCACACAAGCAGAAGTCAAACTTAAATTGAGAGCAAAAGAGCAAGGCAATTTTGCAAGTAATTTACGTGTGATTCAAATGTGCAATCCTGAAGCTACTTGAACGAGATAGAAGAACCAGTTCCAAGTGTCTATCTTTTATCTAGTTCAATTATAGTAGGTTATTTTACATTGTATCTTTCAGCTTTCATAGAAGCAATTGTATTAGGTACCTAGAGTGTTCAAGTTAGACTTAACTTGAAGTTGTCGCAACAGCTGAGGCTGTGTGCCACAACGGGATTAGAGTTAATCCTTAGGTTTACAAAGAGTTTTGTAAATGTTGTTTTGGCTCAGTGATTTTAGTGGAAGTTTGAGAAAATCCTACTGAGTAGTAGGTCGTGGTTTTTTCACCTTTTGAGCTAGGTGTTTTCCACGTAAAAATCTCTGTGTTCTTTATTTTCTGTATTTATTATTCCGCAAATAGCAGTAGTTGGAAAACCTAGAAGAACCAGGTCCTTCTATAGTTCAGATAAGCAAAAATTGGGTACCACACAAATCACCCCCCTCTTGTTGGTATTGACGTTTAGAACATCAATACTTGAAAAACGGAACTGTTTTTTGGAAAACTGTGAAAAAGCCGAACATTTTATCTTTGAGCTACTTCTCTATTTACTTGCTTTACATTGTTATGAACTACTATTGGTTATTGGTGTTGGACCCGATCTATGCTCCAGCTCGTCACTACTTTCAACCTAAGGTTAGGTTTGTTACTTATTGAGTACATTGGGTTGGCTGTACTCATACTACACTTCCTGCATATTGCGTGCAGATTTCGGATAATGATACTGCTGTGCATGGCGGGAGCTGGATTTGAAGGAGTACATGCGTCCCTGCTGTAGCTGCCTCTTGTTCATGGTAGCCTTAGTTTTATAAAACTCTGTTTATGTACTTTTCAAATAAAAGATGTATTTTTTTCATATCAGCTTTGTAAACTCTATTCTTAGAAGCTCATGATTTGTACTACCAATCCTTTGGAAATGTATAAGAATCAGATAATTCCTTTGTTTAATTGTTTTATTACGTTAATTGTAAATGAATAATTGTTAATTGGCTTACCTAGCGGGTTGGGTTAGGTGCCATCACGACTAGTGGATTTCGAGTCGTGACAGATTGGTATCAGAGCTCTAGGTTCATAGGTTTTATAAGTCATGAGCAAGTGTCTAGTAGAGTCTTGCGGATCGGTATGATAACGTCCATACCTATCTTCGAGAGGCTACAGGGCATTTAGGATATACTTCCCATATTTCTTTCCTTATCGTGCGACATTGTTTCAGCTTGAAGCGTAATTCTTTGAATTCCTTCCACGAATTCATATGCGCACATGAGCGCTCTATATCAGCTGTGCATCGATGGCTTGTGATTCCATGTATGAGCTGCGAGATGTGATTTCTATGTGTTGATGATGGGCCAGTCTGGAGGACTTGAGGTCGGGTTTTGACTGTAGCTTGAGCAAAGAGGTGTTGATTGTGTGAGCACGTGCTTTTGGATTTATATGTCCGATATTGTCCCTATTGGTGGAATTTATGGTAGGACGACTGTGTAACGAGTATGATGTGACTGCGGGAAGTGTTCAGATGGTTTGAATGTGACGAAATGAGTTTGATTGAGATGTAAATTGGTGCTTGATTTCTGTCTTAATTTGATGTATAATCTTGAGTTATGGGTGTGTTGAAGGACCTTTCATGTCGTTTAATTGTGGAGTGAAGTAGATTTTTTATGTCTGTTTAATGAGTTCGTAATCAGGAAGACTAAGTATTTGCGTGGTAGTTGTGACTGTGGAAGGGTATAGAAAGATGTCAGTTTGAGGCTAAGTAAGTGGGTTATCTCTTGCGGGGTGTCCTAAGGTTGTGTGACCCCTATGTTGCTGTGTTGAGAGTTCTCTTTTACCACTGGATTATATGTGCTGCGATTTTGAGTTTGAATCGCTTATAAGAGTTGGCTTGACTGTTACAAGGGCGAAAGCGAGATTTGCAGATGATTTGAGATGCTAGATAGTTTGTGCTACATGAGCTTATGGAGGATTTAGTGAATTTTAGTGCAGGATTTTGACAGCAACAGAGTATGGGTATTGTAAGTTATCAGATGCTTTAATTCGTGGCTTTGAGCCAAGTGGGGGGGGGGGGGTCTGCTATCGACGGGTTGATTGCGCGGGTATGTGTTGTATTGTTTTCAATTTGAGATATACCGGTGAATTAGTTATGACCTACAGAGGTTGAGATTGAGGATTACTCGAGTAAGGGAATTTCTGGATACGGGTTGTATTACACTCTATGGGTATATGAAAATCATAGAATGATTGAGTGGTTATTCGTGAAGGATGTAGTGTTAATGGAGTAGAAATTTGCTCGGTTGCTTCGAGGTGTGAATTACTTCTTAGGGTATTGGTGTGAAAATGGAGCACAAGTCGTTCGGTTTGTTTGGGCGGTGCTATTGAGATTCGAGTAGAGTGGGTGACTCTCAAGAATGGTTCTAATGAATTCAAGATTTATACGTGGCAATTGAGAATATTGCAGATTTGTAAGAAGCCGAGAGTTACATTGGATGGTGTCGAGACTCGCAGTATTTCTATATCATTATGGATTCTACATTCAGTATCAGGAAGGTAAAAATGAACAGCTTTAAATTCATAGAAGGTCTCTTCAGAGTGGGTATCTCGATTATGGTACTTTTGGGGTGCTTAAGAGAGCATTCAGCGGCTTATGAGACTTAGGGCAGTATGGTTTGTTGCTAGGATCTCGTGCGGTGAGTCTTGGGTTGAGGATTGTGGTATTTTGGCGAGGAGAAGTATCAATTTGAAGGTAATTCAGAAGGAACCCGGAGAAATAGGATAACTTGGTAGTAGGTTGGATCGTCATGGTAACGGATATGATTGGTTCTTTGGCTGCTTGTGATGTGGTGGGTTTCTACATGTGTTTCGTGGCAATGCTCTTGGGGTTTTTGTGACCTGCGTAGCTTGGTTGAGTTAGAGGGATTCAGTCCTGGCGGTTTGGTTTTGTGCAAATGGGATTCAGAGAGTTCTTGATGGTTTCTACCTCGGTTAGAGATGTGTATTTCCTACTGGCGTGAGGACCATGTGATGTATAGTGATTTTCTCCGGATGAGATCAAATAGAAAGATCTTGGCTAATTGAGTATGTAGTTGCTTGTGACTCGGAGTGGATTATGAAGTCCTCGTATTTTTCATAGGATGACATGGTATATGCGATATGTTGTGTAGGATCGATATTGGCATGTGCAAGGTCATGGTTCAGTTTTGAAAGGAAGGTCATGAGTCCTTAGGCAGCATGGACAACTTCAGATGACTAGGTAAATGATATTACTATTTAGTATGGCTTGATGAGAGCATACATTTCAGAAGGGGCAATGTGCCTTGATTTACAGATACTTCATTGGTACTGCGACACTCCCCTGGTTGATCGATTGTTGATATTCAAATTTTACTATGTGGCACGGAAGAATTATAGAAGTATTCCTCGTGGGATAATTGTGTATGAGAGATGTGTTAGGTATTCGGGCGATGGAGTTGGAATCAGATATGGTGATTCGTGTGTTCTATGGATTTGGAGACTGGGAGTTCTCATGAGTAGGTTGTTTCTGGTTGTGGACTGTGAAAATGTAGCCAAGGTTTGCCAGAGGATAGTATGTGTTATAATTCAGCCGTTGTGGACTTTCGGAAGGTTATTTCTCTATTTGTGGGTGACCAGAGTTGATTTGGGGGTCCGTTAGCAGGCCCAATTTAGATGTGTATTCTACACCGAGCCGGATTGGTTAGCTCCATATTGCTATTGTTGAGGGATGTGCCATTTGGTTAAAGTTGATTTTAATCGTATCGAATATGTTCTCTGTGTTACTCTTCCATGCTGTGAGGGGTTGTGATTCGTTTGTTATATGCACACATGGTATGGTTCCATTTGGACTTTATAGCGGAATTTGAGAGAGATGAGTATTTGGGTGTTGCATGATTGGTCGCGCATTGGTTATGTTCTTTCGGGCTTGTGGGGCATTGCCTCATTTGCTTCTCCGTGGCTATGGTAATTCACTTTGGGAACTTGATGTCGAATCGCGCATGATTAATGATTTTGAGCAGGGTAGCTCGAGGTTATAATATGGACCAGCGTTTGGATGGGGTCGCGCATTGTAGCGGAGTTATATTGTGGTATGATCCTTTGTGATAGATTTGTGTGTTTTGGTTCTGCGGTGTGTGATAGGTTCTTAGTATTGCGTTGTGGTGGTACCCGTTGAGCTTCCGGGACGGTTCTCTTCTTTGAGTCATTTTTCATGATTGAGTACATTCAGAATGTTGCTTATTGGTGCACGGATTGCATGGGTTGCGGCTTTAGTTTGTATTGATGTGCCGTGTCACTAGGGTGGTCGTGTTGGATAAGATGGGGTCACTGGACCTAGAATGAATACTATCGGAATTGATTACAGCGTGGTTGGAAGAATAATATTGAAAGTCGGCTTAGAAATTTGCTATAGTCCTTGTCGAAGGAGAGTTGCGCTCCATGAGTTGTTGATTTGACAAATAGTTATGAGTTTCTACGTGTTTCTTTCATCGTTGGCAGTATATGAAGGAGTTAGAAGGAGGCTTTGTTTGATAAGAGGTTTATTTCCGATAATGGGTTGTTTTGAGCATCTACTGTGATTAGAAATTATCGCTATGAGTATTTGAGTTTTGAGGTATATCATGTGATTACATCTTGGGTTACGGATATGGCTTGATACAACTTGTTCAGACTTACACAGTGTGTAGATGCGAGATTCTGATCTTATAGAAAATTCTGGATGTTGGAAATTGGGTTCTAAGACTTATGAGCTATGTTGGATTAAGAGATTTCAGTCATGATGTGTTATCAGACCTATATGGGATAGGGTGATGTGGGATCACCCCCCGGTATGTGCATGGTAAGGTTACACGGCGGTTTGATGGCTTTGAGAACAACTCTGGGATCGTTCGAGGACAAACGTATTTTTAAGTGGGGGAGGATGTAACGACCCGACCGGTCGTTTTGAGCATTTGCACTTTGCTCAGTTGTTTGAGGGCATGAGTATCTCTGTATGATATATTATGACTTATGTGAATCGTCGGTTTTGGTTTTCAGGTTATTCGGAATTGATTTGGAGGAATGATTCTCAGCTAGAAGCTTTAAATTTGAAATGTTTGACCAAGTTTTGACTTTGTAGTATTTGACCTCAGATTGGATTTTTGATGGTTGCGTTAGCTCCATTGGGTGATTTTGGACTTAGGAACGCGCCCGGATCGTGATTTTGAGGTCCGTAGCAGGATTTGGCATAAAATGGCAAAAGTTGGAATTTTGGAAAGTTTGAACGAGAGTGGAATTTTTGATATCATGGTCGGATTCCAATTCCAGAAGTTGGAGCAGGTCCGTAATTTCAAATGTGACTTTTGTGCAAAATTTGAGGTCAATCGGACGTGATTTGATAGGTTACGACATCCGTTGTGGAAGTTTAAAGTTTCAAGTTCATTGATTTCGAATTGAGGTGTGATTCGTCGTTTCGATATTGTTATGTATGATTTGAGGCCTCGGGTAGGTCCGTGTTATATTATGGGACTTGTTGGTATGTTTGGACGTGATCCCGAGGGTCTCGGGCGTGTTTCGGATTGATTTCGGGCTATTTTTCCTTCGTTTTGCACTGCTGTGTTCTGCTGGTATCTGGTGTCACGTTTCTTCATCGCGTTCGCATGGTATATATCGCGAATGCGTAGTGTATTCTTATGGCAGCAACAAATTGTTCTTTGCTATCGCGAAGTATGTCCCGCGTTCGCGTAGTGTTGGGACAAGACTTCTTCGCGTTCGTGTATGGGTTGTCGCGTTCGCGTAGAGTCGAGCTAGGAGCTAGGCTGGAGGACCTTTCTTCATCGCGTTCGCGAGGCTTGGGCCGCGTTCGCATAGTTCTGTCTGTCGTATGTATCGCGCTCGCGTGGCTTGTGCCGCAAACACGTAGAGCATTTTGGTGGATGATATATTTGTTCATCGCGAATGCGATGGTGTTCCCACGTTCTCGAAAGAGGATGTCTAGGCAGCAGTATAAAGTACTCTATTTCGAGGGTTTCGGCCATTTTTACATTTTTGGAGCTATGGATCTTGGATTGAGGCGATTCTTGAAGCAATTTTTACCATATTAATTGGGTTAAGTGTTCTCTACTCGGTTTTGGTCATATTCCATGAATCTATCTTCAAATTTAGCTTTTGGTTGATGAATTCTAATGTGGAAAATTGGGGGGGTTTGGCCTAAAGTTTCATAATATGAATTTTTCAGTTTTGAACACCGATTTAGAGTCGGATTTGAGTGAAACTACTATGGTTGGACTCGTAATTGAATGGGTTGTCAGATTTTGTGAGTTTTGTCGGGTTCAAAGGTGTGGTCCCGGGTGTGATTTTTGGCTGGATTTGGGATTTGATGTAGAATTTGATCTTTATCATTTTTAATTGCTTCCTTGGGCTTTATCTAATGTATTTGTGTTGCTTGTGGCTAGTTTTGAGCCGTTCGGAGGTCGTTACGCGCGTGATAGCATTCTTGGAGCGTCGCTTGGCTTGCTCGGCGTTTGGAATTGGCTTGTTTGAGATAAGTTACTCTTTTAAACTTAGTGCTAAGGGTATGAAACCACAAATTATATGTTATGTGATTGGTATTGAGGTGACGCATATGCTAGGCGACGGGCGTGTGGGCATGCACCCTGTGAATTGTGTCTCTATTTTTCCATGGCACTGTTTAATGGTCCTATTTTGTTTTCACCATGCGATTAAGTAACTGTGCTATCAAATCATGCTAGATATCCTTTCTAGGCTTTATGATGATATTGTTAGGACCCATAGAGGTCGTTTCTTGCCGTCATCTCATTGATTTCATTGATATTTCATACTCAGTCATATTCATGCATTCATATTATATCTCAGTCTCAGTTGTTGTTTATTGATACATCATATCATTGTTGTCGGGCTAGTTTCATGACATTGTGAGCCCGTGAGTGAGACTGGAGAGATTGATGACTGAGTGAGACCGAGGGCCTAATTGTGAGATATTGATACTATGGCACGTGAGTTGTCCGCGCGGATTCTGATCTTGATACTATGGCACGTGAGTTGTCCGTGTAACACATGAGTTGTCCGTACAGATCCAGATATTGATGTTATAGCACGTGAGTTGTCCGTGCAGATTATAGTGCTTGGGCTGTAGGAGCCCCTCCGGAGTCTGCACACCCCCAGTGAGCGCAATCGACTATGTATGTGTTTATGGATTGGGTTGCACGCTGCAATGATTACTGTACAATGCTGAGTGATTGAGTGTACTGAGTATTGAGCACGGTAAGAGATAACGCGAGACACTGAGGTTGAGTACTCATAGAGTGTGAGTACATGAGTTCATCATCGAGAGGCATTTCATTTGACATACGTACTTGAGATATATGCATAGAGTTGCATTTTCTTTGCTGGCCGATTTTGGTGACATTCGTGATTTTACCTGTATCTTGTCATGTAAGGATAGAGATGTACTTTCTTCATGCCTTCTGAAAATGAAGCATTTACCCGATGAAAAGTTTTTGGGAAAAATTACAGTTTTCAAACTTACTCATATGTTTGACGATTTCGGTAAAGGATTTGAGTTTTCACTGATATACTTGAAAAGCGGAACTGTTTTTTAAAAAACTGTAAAAAAGCTGAACTTTTTATCTGTGAGCTACTTCTTTATTTACTTGCTTTACATTGTTATGAACTGCTATTGGTTATTGTGTTGGACCCGACCTATGTTCCAGCTCGTCACTACTTTCAACCTAAGGTTAGGTTAGTTACTTATTGAGTACATTGGGTCGATTGTACTCATACTACACTTCCTGCACATTGCGTGCAGATTTCGGATGCCGATATTAATGTGCATGGCAGGAGCTGGATTTGAAGGAGTACATGCGTCCCTGTTGTAGCTGCCTCTTGTTCATGGTAGTCTTAATTTTTTAAAACTCTGTTGATGTACTTTTCAAACAGAAGATGTATTTTCTTCATATCAGCTTTGTAAACTCTATTCATAGAAGCTCATGATTTGTACTACCACTCCTTGGAAAATGTATAAGAATCAGATAATTCCTTTGTTTAATTATTTTATTACGTTAATCGAAAATGGATAATTGTTAATTGGCTTACTTAGCGGGTTGAGTTAGGTGCCATCACGACTAGTGAATTTCGGGTCGTGACATCATATCTCATCTGCGTCCTGATTACGTTGCTTCTTTATTACCCATTTACTACTCGCTGCCATTTGTATTTTTATTATTTCATTGTTGGTTGTAAATCAAAAATCTTTTTGCAGTTAGCCTTGCGTTGATGTTCTTTCCATTGTTAACTTTATGTATATCTTGCACAGGTTTCTATGTCTAGTAGGTGTCTCGACCTGGCCTCGTCACTACTCTTTCGAGGTTAGGCTTGATACTTACTGGGTACTGTTGTGTTGTACTCATGCTATGCTTCTGCGTAGATCTGTGCATATCAAGTTACTTCTTATCGTGTTGGTTAAAGTGGCGTCTGCGCGCCTAGAGACTTCAAGGTACACCTGCTTGACGTTCGCAGACCTCAGAGTCACCTTCTTCTATTTCTTTACTATTCTTTATGTCAAACAAAGTTATATTTGGAAACTACTAGTGCACTTCTCTATAGAGCTTATGACTCAGTTTTACCGGGTTTTGGAAATATTTTAATTGTTATTCATCATTTGATGTAATATGAGACTCATCAGCTTTATTTAATGATTCTCCGTTGTTATTTTTGCCAGATTCTCTTGTTTGTTAGGCTTACCTAGTATAGAGACTAGATGCCATCACGATATTCTAAGGTGGGTGTTTTGGGTTGTGACAGTCATGTCCTTGGTAGGCTGAAGTAGTGTCATGTCCTGCCTAATCACCTCTTCTCAATACTTCTTAGGCCTCCCTCTACCCCTCCGCTGACTCGCGATGGTCAGCTTCTCACACGTTCTAACTGGGGCCATCGGTATCTCTTCTCTTCACATGCCCGGACCATCTCATCCTCAATTCCTGTAACTTGTCTAATTTGATATACTCACTCATCCATCTCAACATTCATCTCTGCTATTTTCATCTTCTGGACATGAGATTTTCTGACTAGCCAACACTAAGCACCATATAACATAGTTGGTCGAATTCACACTCAATAGAACTTACCCTTAAGTCTAGGTGGCATATTCTTATTGTACAAAACACCAAAAGATAAATTTTCTTAATCATCATTATTAAAAATTTTGAGTTCATATTTTCAAAGTTGAATCTGAAAATCGTGAATCCTATTGATTGTTAGTTGATGAACTAAAATTTGTTGTTGCATTAAGAGCTTAAATCGTGGTCAGAACTGGTTTTGCAAGATTTGGGTGGTAAAAATCATATTAAAAAGGTACCCACTATTATTGAACAAATTTGAAGAAGTGGGTTTGAATGTCGAATATGATTTTTTGAGAAATTTGGAGTGTTGTTGTTTAAACTTATTGACAATATTTATGGAAGTTGTCCGCAAAATCTGAAGTCATTAGGTAGAGATTTGAACTGATTTTGAGCAAAAATTAGAACTAGAAACACAAAAGAAGTTCGTTATTGTAGCTAGCTAGCGGCATTTATACACATTTAGGCATTATTATCCATTTTTATATAAGATTGATTCATAATTATACATCATAAAAAAACACGTAGTTATACACTATTCTACACTTTTGTACAAAGATAGGTATATTACTTATTAATTATATCGGTGTATAAATGTATAAGAGTATATAAATATTATTGCAAAAAAGACGTTGGTTATACGGACATATGAAAGCAATGTGTCGTTTTGAGCTATATATTTGTACAAATTTCCCTTGGAAGGGATCATGCTATGCAGAAAGCCTATAAAAAGGCGCAAAGACACAAACACCAATGTAGAATTACAGGTCTATTTCATGGCCTCAAAATTGCAGTTACTGCGGATATGACACATTGGAAATCGTACTAAATTCAAAAGAGGTTTACGTGAACATATTTGACGGGCACGACAAAAAAAAAATGAAGATTTTTGTAATTTGTGGTCTAAACAAGTCAAAAAGGGGTCAGACTATTTATGTGATCATAAAAGTTTCTCATTAAGGTTAAAATTGTAAATTTAAGCTAAATTGTTACCGAATTAAGAAATGGATCATTCTTTTTGAAACGGACCAAAAATCAAATAGGTTCACATAAAGTCATAAACTGGAACGGAGGGAGTAACGTCCATATTCCATATATGTAGTTCTAACGTCTAACGGTCCCTTCAACATGCGAATAATTGCAGGTACGTGCTCGTAACCAGGGTAATTCGCAAATAGAACACAATTACTAGGAGGAAATATACGGTAGAGGGTAATCTAAACCAAATATGGAAGCAACCAAGTCAGTAGAACTAAGAATTACCTTTTATAAAATTGTATCCCTCTTTGTAAAAGCAAAAGTCTTGTATAATGTACTTCAATGCACAGAACCATGCTCCCTATAAATTGGTGTGGAGGAAAAGATAGGTTTATGAAATAGTCCCATTGAATCGTCTCATGACTTATTTTTTATGCCATATAACATCATTTTCTATCCTTCATCATACTTCTGTGTGACCACTAAGAATTGCTTATATACTAAACAATTGTTTATACAACTATTAACCAAACAATTGTTTATACAACTAACTTTCATTTATTATCATTAGTCGGGCGTGTATATCCATGAAACAATATATTCCTTTTGAACGAATAAAGAGCTGGTATTCTAACACATCTGCTTTCCAAGTAAGTTGTCGCCTTAGAAAATATTACTATATCTCCTGTAAATAGTTAAGGATAAGTTGTATATAGTGATGTGTGAAAATATTTTATGCAGATGTAATTTAATTTATAATAGCACGTTAGCTATTGTATATATGCACATTATTAATTATTAAATATCAATTATAAAGTTCTTGTAATTACTTTATAAATAATCTATTGAATAAATGCAATTGTACCATTAATAATGAATAGAACTAAATTAAACCCATAAACAGGAGTACTGTATGGTGTGCCATAATTTAAGTTAGTTTTAATTAAAACGGAAATTTAATGGAAAAGAAAGAATACGCAGAATGCATGCGTTTCCTTTCTTTTCAATAACGAAAAAAATGATTAGATCCCCAAGTAACGATAATCAAACTGTATTATCTCGTAAATACATATTTATATACACCATTCTACATCTCTTGGAATTTAGTTCAACTACAAAATGTTCAATTCTCAAATGTAACATGAAATCTCTTGAATCTTCTACTCTCATTCTTGCAAGAAGAAGATTTAATCTTTGTCAACTCTATACCTTCTCCTATAGGCATAGTGACGCACTCGATCCCTTTCTTGCCTTTCAAGATTTCACCAAAACAAACCTTTTTTGTACTTCCAACAACATCATTATTTCTCGTTACAACCACACACCCTTTTGGATTCACTTCAAGATTATTCTTCCATAATTTCAAATGGTCTCCAAATTTACAATCAATCACTAAAAAGTCAACTTTCTTGAACTTTTTGATTACTTCATTAGGGTTCTTCCCAACTACAAACTCAATCACATTGTTGAGTTCTTGATGGTGTGGTTTTAACTCAAAGTTGTTGCTTGTTTTCATCATGTCTTCACGGTGGTGGGGGAGAACGCAGACTAGCCGGCCGCCGGTTAGCTTCGCCGCCACGGCAAGGGCGATTGTGAATGGAGTTAGGCCTTCTGTGCTGATTTCTAAAATTACTTTTGATCGATTTCCGGCTGCTAAAGCTGATATGAACTCCACACATTCTGGTTCTATCAGCTTTGTGGCTTTAATATTGGTGCAATCTTGATGATGAAGGGTTTTAGACTGAAAAATAAAAGTGAGAAGTGTTAACGCTCGCAAAATGAGAAGTGTTAAAGGCAACGAAGAAAATAAAAAATAAAATGGAATTTTACTTATGTACATCAGTATAAAGAATTGTTACATATCAATATATTTTTACATATTGAGCATAACATACCTTATTTTCACTTTACTCATGATTTCACTTTAACGGATACTTATGCATGTGTAATTATTTTTGAGATAATCTACTAGATTGTATAAAAGATCTTTAAGTATAGGTTCTTTTACAACGTTATGTTAAATTTATCTACAACAAGTAATTAACTAAGACTGAAATGCAATTACTTAGAAAATAAAGTCTTAATGAATAGTTATGCGCGTACAATTATCTTTTAGGTCATCTGCAGATTGTATAAAAGGTCTAATTTGTGTATAAGTTCTTTTTATATACAACAAGTGATTAACTCCTCATAACAAGCTTCCCTGATATATGACAATTACGAACAAAATAGAGCAATAACCTTATCTCTATAAGCTACCTAAGTCAAATAACTTAAAAAAAGGAAATCACAACAAGCGAGAATACCAATTGAAGAGTATCCAAATAAGCTTCCATGGCTTGTTGAGGAGACCACTCCATTACGTAACGAAGTGAAGAAAAACCAGCTTAGGCTGCTCTCGAGGAGTGAGATTAATTAATGGCATAACGAAAGTCAATCTATTTATAGGTTAAGGGGAAAGATGGCGTTCGTGTGAAGTCACAACACTTGCCACCTTTTGAGATTCGTGGCATCAGTGTGACAATTATGTGCATGTGACTTTGCTTCCAAACAAGAAGAGAATTTAAGAACGAGAGGTTTCTTTTTTTGGGTGAGAAGGGACACTTGTCAATCTGAAAATATGCATGGTAAGACATGGGAAAATGGGGGATTCCATCCATTGTGGAGTTCGAGGTTTTGTCTATATTCAATTAATAGTAAGATCCAAAGAATCTTTGTCCTTTTGTGGAGGCTTTTTGGTTTGGCATTTTTTGTTTTCCAAGTTATTCGTTATGTGGGCATCACGGTGGGTTAATGTGCATACATTGCACCTACGTTGCACCTTGTCGATGAATGTCGTGCTTCCTTTTTCTTTTTTAATCAATATACTTCTCTTTTACCATTAGTTTATGAGTTGCTTTAGTTAGCTAAGAGGTATAATCATATTGCAAATTATAGTAACAACCAAAGACGAGGTGCTCGCTCATGTAGCAAGAATGAATTATCTCAGAAATGTCTCACCCTATTTTATTTACTTTATTCACGCTTGAGGCTGATACCAAATTTTCACAACATAAAATCCCAACATGTTGTGATGTCACCTAACATACCGGCTAGGCAAGTCGGAACATGATAACTAAGGCGACATAATAACAAAATTCATAAAAAAAACATAAACCTGAGGTCTTAATACAACAAATACTGCTAATACAAGTAAATCCCCCCAGGAACTGATAAGTACGGAGTCATGAGCTACTACAACGGAATACAAGTCTGAAACTGAACAGTAAATACACTGTCTGAACAATAATAACAGTACAAAAGAAAAAGACAAGTCAAACTACGACCAAGGATGCAGCTCTACCTCACCTTGAGCAGATAGCCCAACAAGCAACCTATTGTTGATAACCGGTCCCCACACCCTAGGGGATGAATCCGTTTCCACACGCTGTACGGACAACTCACGTGCTGCACGGAAAATTCACGTGCTAATAACACAATCTGCCCCGTATGGTCACATGCACAACAACACAATTCGCCCGGCGTGGTCACAGACCTGCAGTCCAAACACATCATATAGGAGCAATTAAACATGTATACATGTATGAAACAAGTGAATATCAAATCTCATGCTCCTTGACAGGTATAAACGACATGCTAAAGTGTAGGCATGTGTAAGTGTACTATCATAGCTTAAACCGGCAATTTCAGCGAAGAATAACATTTATTAGTTCATTTAGAGATTAAGCCCCTACGTAGTCTCAAGCATAAAATAGTTCACAACAATGTTACAAATGTGCGAAGCATCATAGCTTAAGGTAACAGTCAAATTCTAGGCTTATAAGAGCCCGAGCATGAATAAATAATCCTTGTACCCGCATATGGGTTCATCCCTACGCATGTGCACACCCAATAGCACGTAACTATCACACAATTCAGGCAACTAGTGCCTCAACCTAGTATAAATAAGATACTTACCTCAAACAAATTAAATCACTCCGCTAGCAGCCCTTTCCCACGCGTATCAACCCCCAGAAGGCTCGAATCTAGCAAAAAATAACGTACTACTATCAATATAACCTATAGGAATTGATTTCAAATGATAAAGCTAACTTCTTTAACCAAAGTCAGAAGTCAACCCAAAAAGTCAATCCCAGGCCACGTCTCGGAATCCGACAAAATTAATAAAATTCGAACACCCATTCAATAATGAGTCCAACAATACCAAAATTACTCAATTCCGATCATAACTCGACCTCCAAATCCTCAAATTAAAGTCTATGAAGTTTCTACAATATTTCAAACCCAAAACACTTACTAAATGGTAAAAACAATGATAGATTCATCATGTATATTAACCAAATCCGAGTTGGAATCACTTACCCCAATCAATACCTTTAAAATCCCCTCAAGAATTTCCCAAATCCGAGGTCTGTAGCTCAAAATATGAAAAATGGGTTCAAACCCTCGTTTTTAAAATTTAATACTGCTGCCCAGAGGTTCCTCTTCGCGAGCGTGAAGCACAAAATTCAAGCTGCCAAAACTATCCCTTCGCGGACGCATGAATACAGTTGCGAACGCGGAACTCAATCCCCAGCAACCATTACGAAAGGGTTCCACAACTAGCGAACATGAAGAGCAACTCCCTGATGCGCCCCCTCCAATTCCTTATATGCGATCGCGTATACCCCCACGCGAGCGCGAAGACAGTAGTTCTCAAAGCCACGCAGACGGGTTTGCCCCCTTGCGACCGCGAAGAACAAATGTGCCGCTTCCTCAGAACACTACGCGAACACGATTGCTTCATCGCGATCGCGATTAAAAACTCCAAAAGCACAGGCATCAGCAACTTGCAAATCTTCTAAGTCCAATTTCAATGCGTTAACCATCCGAAATCCACCCGAGGCCCCCGGGACCTCAACCAAACATACCAACTAGTCCTAAAAAATGACACGAACTTAGTTGAGGCCTCAAATCACGTCAAACAATATCAAAAACATAAATCACACCCCAATTCAAGCCTAATTAAGCTAATGAATTTTTAACTTCTACAATCGAAGCCGAAACCTATCAAACCAACTCCGATTGACCTTATATTTTGCAAACTAGTCATAAATTACACAACAGACCTATTCCAATTTCCGAAATCAAAATTTAAGCCCGGTAATAACAAAGTCAACTCACAGTCAAACTTCTCAACTCTCCAAACTTCTATTTTTCCAACTTTCGCCAATTCAAGCCAAAATCATCTATGGACCTCCAAATCAATATCCAGACACACTCCAAAGTCCAAAATCATAATATGCAGCTATCAGAACCACCAAAACTCCATTCCAGAGTCGTTTACTCATAAGTCAACATCCCGTCAAGTCTTTCAACTTAGGCTTCCTACCTTGGGACTAAGTGTCCTAATTCATTTCGAAACATCTCCGGATCCAAACCAACAACCCCGGCAAGTCACATAACGAGAAATGAGCATAGAATAAACAATAAATGGGGGAATGGGGCTACAATACTCAAAATGACCGGCCGAATCGTTACATTCTCCGCCTTTTAAACAAATATTCGTCCTCAAACGGGTCTAGAATCATACCTGGGGTCTCAAATAGGCATGTATATCTACTCCTCATATTTCGCTCGATCTCCTAAGTAGCCTCCTCGACTGGCTGACCCCTCCACTGCACCTTCACTGACGCTATATTCTTTAACCTTGACTTCCGAACTTGTCGTTCAAAACTGGCCACGGGCTCCACATCATAAGTTAAATCCCCATCTTACTAAACCGTGCTAAAATCCAAAATATGAGACGGATCGCCGAAGTGCTTCCAGAGCAGGGAAACATGAAATACTAGATGAACACTCGATATACTAGGTGGCAATGCAAGCTTGAAAGCCACTTCCCCCAATCATCTCAAGCACCACAAGAGGGCCAATATACCGAGGGTGTAACTTGCCCTTCTTCCCGAACCTCATAACACACTTGCCTAGCCTCACCGGGCGCAAACCAACCAATCGGAGACCGATACCTCCTCATATACAAGGCCTCATACGGATCCATCCGAATACTCGATCGGTAGCTATTGTTGTAGGCAAACTCAGCAAGTGGCAGAAACTGATCCCAAGAACCTCTGAAATCCATGATTCAAGCACGTAGAATATCCTCAAATGTTTGTACTCAACTTAATCCGTGTTCCTAACTCTCGTTGTACTGCTCTCCAAAACTATGATGTGAACTGCGTGCCCTGATCTGAAATGATGGACACAGGCACACCATGAAGGCGGACAATCTCACGGATATAGATCTCAGCCAACCGTTCTGAAGAATAGGTAGTCCCAACTGGAATGAAATATGCGGACTTCGTCAACTAGTCCACAATCACCCAAATAGTATAAAACTTCTTCAAAGTCCGTGGAAGCCCAACTACGAAGTCCATGGTGAGACGCTCCCATTTCCACTCCAGAATCTCAAGCCTCTGAAGCATACCGCCCGGTGTTAGATGCTCGTACTTCATCTGATGACAATTCAAGCAACAAGATACAAACACTAATATGTCTTTCTTCATCCTCCTCCACCATTTGTGATGCCTCAAGTCCTGGTATATCTTTGCGGCACGATGAATGGAATACCGCGAACTGTGGGCCTCCTCAAGAATCAACTCACGTTGCCCATCCATATTGGGCACACAAATCGGACCCTGCATCTACAACACCCCATCATCCCTAATTGAAACCTCTGTGGCATCACCGTGCCCTTAAGGACAAGCAAATAAGGGTCGTCATACTGGCGCTCTCTGATGCAATCATATAAGGAAGATCGAGAAACCACACAAGCTAGAACCCGACTAGGCTCCGAAACCTCTAACCTCACGAACAGATTGGCCAAGGCCTGAACATCTGATACAAGCGGTCTCTCACCAACAGGAATAAATGCAAGGCTACTTATACTCACCGCCTTCCTACTCAAGGCATCGTCCACCATATTGGCCTTCCCGGGATGATACAAAATGGTAATATCATAGTCCTTTAGCTGCTCTAACCATCTCTGCTGCCTTAAATTTAGATCCTTTTTCTTGAACAAGTGGTAGAGACTCCGATGATCCGTAAATACCTCATATGACACACAGTAGAGATAATTCTTCCAAATCTTCAATGCATGAACGATGGTTTCCAACTCCAAATCATGAACAAGGTAGTTCTTCTCATGAGGCTTCAACTAACGTGAAGCATAAGAAATCATTCTACCCTCCTGCATCAAGATACACCCAATACCAATCCGAGAAGCATCATAATACACTGTATAAGAACCCGATGCTGAAGGCAACACTAAACTGGAGCTATGGTCAAGGTAGTCTTGAGCTTATAAAAGCTCTCCTCACACTCATCAAACCACTTGATTGGAGCACCCTTCTGGTTTAACCTCATCAAAGGCGCTGGAATGGATAAGAAACCCTCCACGAAGCGACGATAATATCCGGCCAAGCCGAGAAAACTCCGAATCTCAGTAGCCGAAAATGGTCTGGGCTAACTCTGAATGACCTCAATCTTTTTCAAATCCACCTTAATCCCCTCACTGGACACCACGTGCACCAAGAATACCACCAAATTGAGCCAAAACTCACACTTGGAGAACTTGCCATAAAGTTTCTCCTCTATCAACCTCTGTTGTACAATCCTCAGATGTTGTGCATGCTCCTCCTGGCTACATGAGCATACCAGGATATCATCAATAAAGACTATCACAAACGAATTAAGATACAACTGGAACACACTGTTCATCAGATGCATAAATGTTACTGGGGCATTGGTCAGCCCAAACGACATCATAAGGATCTCACAATAAACATAGCAAGTCCTGAATGTCGTCTTCAGAATATCTGATCCCCGAATCTTCAACTGGGGAAACCCAGACCTCAAATCAATCTTAGAGAATACTCTAGCTCCTTAAAGCTGGTCAAATAAGTCATCAATGCGTGGCAAAGGATAATTGTTCTTAATTGTAACTTTGTTCAATTGCCTATATTCAATGCACATCCGCATAGTTCCATATTTCTTCTTCACAAACAGAACTGGTGCACCCCAAGGCGACACACTAGGCCTAATGAACCCCTTATCAAGAAGCTCCCGAAGCTGCTCTTTCAATTTCTTCAACTCTGATGGTGCCATACAGTATGGAGTAATAGAAATGGTCTGAGTGCCTGGCACCAAGTCAATACCAAAATCAATATTTATGTCGGGTGGTGTGATCGATCGGTCTGCAGGAAACACATTCGAAAAGTCTCGCACTACCGGAACAGAATCAATGGTAGGAGTGTCAGCACCAACATTCATCACAAAAGCCAAATATGACAAACACCCTTTCCCAACCATCCGTTTGGGCTTCAGATATGAAATCACCCTACTGGGAACATAGTCCAGAGAACCTCTCCACTCGATCCTAGGTAATCCCAGCATCGCCAACATCACGATCTTAGCATGACAATCCAAAATAGCATGATATGGGGACAACTAATCAATACCCAGAATCACGTCAAAATTAACCATACTAAGCAATGAGATCGACTCTCGTCTCAAATCCTCCAACGGTCACCAGACACGACCGATACACATGGTCCACAACAATAGAATCGCCTACCGGCGTAGATACATAAACATGCAAAACTAAGGACTCACGGGCATATCCAAATAACGAGCAAAATATGATGAGACGCGTGAATAAGTGGAACCAGGATCAAATAATATGGAAGCATCCTTGTGGAACACTAAGACAATACGTATAATCTCTGCGTCTGAAGTAACAACCTCTAGCCTGGTAGGAAAAACATAGCATCGAGCCTGTCCGCCACCTGATCGACCTTCCTCTCCAGGGCGACCTCTAACTGCCTGGGCCCTACCTCGTGGTGGCTGAGCAAGTGGTGTAGCTGTTGGTGCTGGTATCATCGGGGAGAACTCTGCTGTGGAACCCCACTCAACAATCTAGGGCAATCTCTCTTAATATTATTCAAGTCCCCGCACTCAAAACAACCTCTCCTCTGATGGAGCTGCTGCCCCTGATAACTCGAGGAACTGCCTGTAGAAACTTGGGAAGACGAAGAATGGTAAGAACTCTGCATTGGTAATGCATCGAATGATGACTTACCCGAATGAGCACTGTAAGAACCATGGCTAACTGATGCACCATGATGAACCGAACGAGCCACCTAAGCGGGCCTGTAAGGACGACCTCTACTATGATGAGATTGTCCTCCAAAAGAAACAGCACTGAACGCGCCCAAACCACCAGGCCTCTTGGCCTCTCTCTCCTCACGCTCCTGACTACAAACCCGCTTAATCCGCCTAGCAATATCAATCACCTCGTTGAACCTAGCACCTAATGCAATCTCCCGAGTCATGATGCAATGTAGTCCATAGTTGAGGCCATCAATGAACCTCCTTCTGTGGGAACCGACCAGATAGTGTGATGAGCTAACTCTGAAAATCTCATCTCATACTGGATTACGGACATAACCTCCTAGCGTAGCTACTCAAACTGCCTACGAAGCTCCTCCCTACGGGTTTATGGAACAAACTTCTCCAAGAAGAGAGCGGAGAACTTATGCCACGTAAGTGGTGCAGTACCGACTGGCCTGCTCAACTCATAGGCCTCCCACCATCTGAAGGCTACCCCAGACAACTGAAAAGTAGTAAATGAGACTCCACTAGTCTCCAGAATGCCCGCCAGGCGAAGAATTCACTGGCACCGGTCTAAGAAATCCTGAGCATCCTCTAACTCAGCCCTAGTGAATAATAGAGGACTGAGACTCCCAAATCTCTCCAGCCTCGTCTGCTCCTCGTCACTCATAGGTGCGACCACCAGGGCCTGAGCTACTATAACTAGTTGGACTAGTAGTACCCCTGGTGTCTGAAGCCCCTGCACCACCTGCTCTGGAGTATGGGCGGCGGGAGTCTGAGCACCTCCCTCGGCCTGAGAAGTGGCCGGTGCGGCTGGAACTAAAACCGCCCGAGTAAGGCTAGTGCATATAGTCAATATCTGGGCCAGAGCCTCTTGAAGGCCCGAAATCACAATGGGCACAGCCGGTGCCTGAGGTAGTCCCACTGGCTCAACCACATTTAGAATCTGCTCCTGAGTTGGAGCAATTGGTGGCTACACGGGTGCTGCTCTAGCTGTTGTACGAGCTGCACCTCGGCCTCTACCGCGGCCTCGGCCTCTCGTGGTCCTAGTTGGTGGTACTGGTGGCAGTCCGCTCGATTCTGTAATGCGTGCTCGCGTGCTAATAATAGAACCAACAAGGACAACTCACGTGTTGCACGGGCAACTCACGTGCCAATAACATTAATATATGGATCCGCACGGACAACTCACGTGCTACACGGACAATTCACGTGCCAATAATACAATCTGCCCGGTATGGTCGCAGGCACAACAACACAATCCGCCCGGCGTTGTCACAGGCCTCCAGTCCAAGCACATCATACATGAGCAATTAAACAAGTATACATGTATGAAACAAGTAAATATATAACCTCATGCTCCTGGGCTGGTATAAAGGACATGCTAAAGTGTAAGCATGTGCAAGTGCACTATCATAGTTGAAACTGGCAATTTCAGTGAAGAATAACATTTATCAGTTCATTCTGGGATTAAGCCCCTACGTAGCCTCAAACATGGCTCTAATAGTTTAAAACAATGTCACAAATGTGCGAATCATCATACCTTAAGGTTTAATAGTAAAATTCTACGCTTATAAGAGCCCAAGCACAACCAGAGCATGAATAAATAACCCCGATGCCCGCGCATGAGTTCATCGCCATGCATGTAAGCACCCAATAGCACGTAGCTATCACAACAATTCAGGTAACTAGTGTCCTAACCAAGTTTAAATAAGATACTTACCACAAACAAATCAAATCACTCCGCTAGCAAGCCCTTCCCACCCGTATCAACCTCCGAAGGCTTGAATCTAGCCAAAAATAACGTAGTACTATCAATATAAGCTATAGGAATTTATTCGAAATGATAAAGCTAAGACCAAAGTAAAAAATAAACCCTAGTCCCACATCTTGGAATCAGACAAAATTAATAAAATCCGAACTGTCATTCAACAACGAATCCAACCATACACTCAATTCCGATCTCAACTTGACCTCCAAATCCTCAAATTAAAGTCTATGAAGTTCCTATACTTTTTCGTAAATTTTCCAACCCGAAACACTAATTAAATGGCAAAAACAATGATAGATTCATGTATATTAACCTAATCCGAGTTGGAATCACTTTCCCAATCAATACCTTGAAACTCCCCTCAAGAATCGCCCAAATCCGAGGTCTCTTGCTCAAAATATGAAAAATGGGTTCAAAACCTCATTTTTGAAATTTAATACCGCTGCACAGAGGTTCCTCTTCCCAATCGCAGCCAATGCTTCGCGATCGCAAAGCACAAAATTCAAGATGCCAAAATTAACCCTTCACGAATGCATGAGTACAGTCGCAAACGCGGAACTCAATCCCTAGCAACCATCACAAATGTGTTCCACAACTCGTGAATGGAGAGCAACTTCCTGATGCCCCCTTAAATTCCTTATACGCGATCGCATATGCCCCTACGCAAACGCGAAGACAATAGTTCTCAAAGCCACGCGAACGCGGCTACCCTCTCGTGACCGCGAAGAACAAATATGCCAGCTTCCTCAGAACACTACGTGAACACGATTGCTACATCGCGATCGCGATTAAGAACACTAGAAGCACAGGCATCAACAACTTCAGCAACTCTTCTAAGTCCAATTTCAATCGATTAACTATCCAAAATCCACTCGAGGCCCTCGGGACCTCAACCAAACATACCAACTAGTCCTAAAACACGATACGAACTTAGTTGAGGCCTCAAATCACGTCAAATAACATTAAAACACGAATCGCACCCCAATTCAAGCCTAATGAAACTAATGAATTTCCAACGTCTACAATCGATGCCGAAACCTATCAAACCAACTCTGATTGACCAAAAATTTTGTACACAAGTCGTAAATGATACAACGGACCTATCACAACTTCCAGAACCAAAATCCGAGCCCGGTAATCACAAAATCAACTCTCGGTAAAGCATCTCAACTCTCCAAACTTTTATTTTTTCAATTTTTGCCAATTCAAGCTAAAATCATCTACGGACCTCCAAATCAGTATATGGACACACTCTTAAGTCCAAAATCAGCATACAGAGCTATCAGAACCATCAAAATTCCATTCCTTAGTCGTTTATACATAAGTCAACATCCGGTCATCTCTTTCAACTTAGGATTCCAACCTTGGGACTAAGTGTCCTAATTCATTCTGAAACATCCCCGGATCAAAGAACTACCCCGTCAAGTCACATAACAATAAATAAGCGTAGAATAAACAATAAATAGGGAAATGGGGCTATAATACTCAAAATGACCGGCCGGATCGTTACATTCTCCCCCTCTTAAACAAACATTCGACCTCGAACGGGTCTAGAATCATACCTTGGGTCTCAAATAGGCATGGATATCTACTTTGCATCTCCCTCTCGGTCTCCCAAGTAGCCTCCTCGACTGGCTGACCCCTCCAATGCACCTTCACTGATGTTATATTCTTTGACCTCAACTTCTGAACCTGTCGATCCAAAATGGCCACCGGCTCCACATCATATGTCAAATCCACATCAAACTGAACCGTGCTGAAGTCCAAAATATGAGACAGATGGCCGAAGTACTTCCGGAGCATGAAAACATGAAACACTAGATGAACACTTGATAGACTAGGTGGCAATGCAAGCTTGTAAGCCACCTCCCCAATCCTCTCAAGCACCTCAAAAGGTCCAATGTACCGAGGGCTCAAAATTCCCTTCTCCCCGAACCTCATAACACCCTGCAAAGGCAAGACTCTAAGAAATACCTTGTCCTCCACCATGTAAGCAACATCACGAACCTTTCGATCAAGATAACTCTTCTGTCTAGACTGTGCTGTGCGAAGCCGATCCTGAATAAACTTCACCTTGTCCAAAGCATCCTTAACCAAGTCACTACCCAATAGCCAAGCCTCACCCGACTCAAACCAACCAACCCGAGACCGACACCGCCTTCCATACAAGGCCTCATACGGAGCCATCTGAATACTTGATTGGTAGTTGTTGTTGTAGCCAAACTCTGTAAGCGGCAGAAACTGATCCTAAGAACCCCTGAAATCCATGACACAAACGCGTAGCATATCCTCCAATATCTTAATGATGTGATCGGACTGTCCGTCTGAGGGTGGAATGTTGTACTCAACTCAACCCCTGTGCCTAACTCTCACTGCACTGCTCTCCAATACTATGATGTGAACTGCGTGCCCCGATCTAAAATGATGGACACGGTCACATTGTGAAGGGGAACAATCTCACGGATATAGATCTCAACCAACCACTCTGAAGAACAGGTAGTCCAAACTGTAATGAAATGTGCGGACTTGGTCAACCGGTCTAGAATCACCCAAATAACATCACACTTCTTCAAAGTCCGTGGAAGCCCAACTACGAAGTCCATGATGATACACTCCCATTTCCACTCTGGAATCTCAAGCCTCTAAAGCAAACCGCCCAGTGTTTGATGATCGTACTTCACCTGCTGACAATTCAAGCACTAAGCTACAAACTCCACTATCTGTTTCTTCATCCTCCTCCACAAATTATGATGCCTCAAGTCCTGGTATATCTTTGCGGCACCTGGATGAATGGGATACCGCAAACTGTGGGCCTCCTCAAGAATCAACTCACGTAGCCCATCCACATTGGGCACACAAATCGGACCTTGCATCCGCAACACCCAATCATCCCCCATAGAAACCTCTGTAGTATCACCATATCCTTAAAAACAAGCAAATGAGGGTCCTCCTACTGACGCTCTCTGATGCGATCATATAAGGAAGACCGTGGCATATAAGGGATCACGTCCAAAGAATTCACTACCGAAGCAAAGATATAGCTAGCTATCATATGCAGTCGCATCTCCCCTGTGGGGAATATATGGAATGTACCAATAACAAGAGCTCAAATGATAGCCTCCGTTCTTGATGGTATCGGCTCAATATTGGTGAGATTTTCCTCTATGAACTTAGGGAGTATCCGATTCTGAATGGTCATTCACTTATGTTCCCATCTCTTATCACTGAGTTGTGCATACTTGATGGGGTTGAGGAGGATGAGGGAGACAACTGGATAGATTCCGGGGAAGCCTATCAATCCATTGAAGAAAAGAGGAGAGGACGGCGCCATCAAAAGCAAAAAATCTGGATTTGCCCACGGCACACGGTACTTTGAGTACTTCTCATGAAAATCTGGCAAAGGCACACACCAGGATGAAGAGAAGGGAGAAGAAGAGAGATAAATTCTTCAGCCGCATATGGAAGGGTTTGAATGGGTTGTGGAAAGTTCTAAAGCCTCAAGAGCCAGTTCCATCGACCGAGCCGGAAGATGATGATGATGCTCCAGTTCTTTGGTCCAAGGAAGAAGGAGAGGAGGATGTAACTGAGTCCGACAGCGAGGAGAGCACTTGATGCAGTATTCAGGGAGCACTTTCCACCATTTTACTCTATTTTGTTTAGTTGCATTGGTAACATTGCAACATCTCTAGTTGGTGGTGGCTTCTTGTATAACTGCTGATATTCTTGTATCACTGTGGATATGGTAGATTGATATTTTATTTTCATGTGATGTGTTATATTAGTATGTTTACTAGCTTCTTAAATTTTTGTTTTTATATATAGTATGTTTTATTGACTTGATGTTTATTAGCTTCTTAATTTTTTCTTAAATAGTATGTTTTATTTTGGTGGCGATATCCTTGGTTTTCTTTGTGCTACTGTTCTTTTTCCGAGGATGGAAATTTTCTTTTTGAACCAGGTAACTGTTAGTAAATTTTTGTGTCGACTTTTTCCGATGATGGATAGCTAGGCGACTTTCTTCAGGGAATTAGTCTTGTATCTTAGATATAGTTTTTGTTAAGTTAGGAAGAATAAGTGGTATGAGTTGGGGTTTGTGCCCATTGGACAATTTGTGGCTTGTTTTGTACCAACATGATTTAAACCTCGGCATATGAATTCTTGATCTTTTGAAAAATACAAATGATTGAAGTAAAGATCATTGTCACGACTTTTAGACTCAATGTTTGGCTCTTTGATTCACTAAATAGTTTCTTAGGCTATATGTGACTTCTTTGATTTCATTGGTTTCAATTGGATTTCGGATTTGTATTCCATTTGAGTTTTCATGTGCCATGTGTGGTGAGATTTATTGTGATTTCTTTTGTATCATTTTTTGTCTAGAACTTGCCCGAAATGTGCTTCAAGGCGAAATCCAAGACTAATTTAGATTAAAAAATAATGTTAGGCCTTCCTTGTACCGCTATTGTACCTTAAATTTCCTACCCTTGTATATTTTCCCTAGTCAACCCCTTTTGAGCCTTTAAACTTTTTGTTTGGCAACCATGTTACAAGCTTTAACCCTTCGTTCTTTATTGATTTATCTTTTGGCACCCTACCTCTCTAAGTACTTTGAAAGAATAAACATAGGCTAAAAGCCTAAGTTTGGGGGTGAAGGTTGGAAAAGTTGTGATGTGAAAGTTGTTTAAAAGGTGAAAGGTACTATAAAAAAAAGAGTAATATTTGGAAAAAAAAAAGAAGAAAAAATAAGGAATTGTGAATAAATGGAAGACTAGATGATATAAAATTTTTGAAGAAAGGGTAAAAAAGTTCTTGAAGGAAGTGTACTTTGATTGTTAAAAATTTGTAGTGCTTACGGAGGTTATGAGTCACTCCAACCAAAATTGTGCCCTACCTTAACCAAAAGCCTAAACTACAACTCTTTAAGTCCTAATTGATTATGAACCAAGTTTGTCTACATTAGTGGAGAAATACATAAAGGCCAAGCCTATGGTACTACTTGTGTGCATTTGAACACTTTTGTTAGAGAGAGAGAGAGTTAACTCTTTCCATTTGACATTCCATTTATATTTTGAAGTGCAATTTATGAGTGTGGGATTCTCTCTTAAGTGTGAGAGCACATGAGTTTTGAGGTGTGAATTTAATCCCATTTTCAATTGGGAGGAATGAACAAGGGAAGTTAATTGTGATAGAGAGAGAAATTTTGAAGCTTTAGTGTCACTTGATTGCTATTTTGATTTATCTAGTGTTGAGTACGTGAACTGTAATGAAATTCATGAGAAGTTTTTGGTATTTCATATGCTTTGGATTAATTGTTGGTACCAATCGAAGTCATGCGTTTGTGCTAGGTTTGATAAGTTGGTATTTTACCAATTTATCTTCTCTTTAAGCTTAGATTTTTGTTATGTTTGAGTAATAAAATCATTTTTTTAATGTCATGTACTTCTATTTTATAGGTTCTCTGTGATTTAGAAGTGATCATGTAGAAATCAAGTGAAAACGAATCAAAAAGACGTTGAAAAGAAGAAATCTGGAAAATGGCCTCAAATGTCGCAAATTGCGACATCAATGTGGCAAATACGAAGATAGCAGAGGTCGCAACTGCAACAGAGGAATCGCAAATGCGAAGTCAAACCAGACAGCCAACCTTCGCAAATGCGAAGATCTCCATCGCAAATGTGATGTGCAACAGTAATCCCTGGGTTCGCTATTACAAACTAATATTTGCAATTGCGAATATCGTGCTTCAGTTCTGAGCACTTCTGTCATTTCATATTTTCTTCATCCCAAACCCTTTAATACACGACCTAGTTTATTAGAAACATATTTTGGCAGATCTTTAGCTTATTTTTCAATTCTTAAACTAGAGAAGACAAGTTTGGAAGCTAGGGTTCTTGCACACACACTTGGGTCTTGAAGATTTGAAGCTTTTGGTTGAGAATTTCTTACCCATTTAGGTTCATTTTTTATTACCTTGCTTTGTATTGTATATCCAAGTGTGTAATATTTTTTCCAACACTTGAATTTTGTTTATGGGAATATTTATATTTAAAGTGTGGATTAAATATCTTGTTGTGCTTATGTATTGAACGTTTTTTAGTTATATTGAAGTGAGTTATTGTTTCTTTAAATATTCTTGTTTTTTTAATATTTCCAAAGGGATTAGCTAACCCTAGGACTCGCCCACTAACTTCGAATTAATTTTGGGAAAGATATTTTGGGGTTGGGAAAGATTAATTAACAGGAACTTGAGGCTTAAACCCTCACTTTATAGATTCTACCTAGGGATAGGATTGAACTACTTGTAGCCATATTCGGGTGTGCTTAATCTCTTACTAATTATTTTAGGGATAATTCAATTAGGAAGTCTTGTTAGTCTTTGGAAGAAGCTAGTATAGAATTATTACCCGAGGCTAATTAACATAAACTCGCTCATATTTGTAAAATCGTGAAATACATTGGATCGTTACTTGAGTGTAATTGCCCGTGTATCTATGCTTGTAGACACTGATCATTTTACTTGATTTCTAGGTTACTTTTTATTTTCGCATTTAGACATAAATATTTTCTCAAAACTGTTCTAAGTGTTTGGCTTAGCATAATAAGTGATATTTCTCTTACACGCCTAATCGCCTACATATTGTTCTTCGCGGGATTCAACCCCAACTCATAATTGGGTAAATTATTTTGCATGAGATCGTGGCCATTTACTTTTTAGTAGTGCATTTGGACGTCATCACACGCGCCCAACTGAGGTGCATTACACTTAATGTGGCATGTCCAGTAAAAGTATTTAGTTGGAACAAATCTGAGTTAATTAAAGTGGTCAATTGGAACATACTTTAGATAAGGGTGTCTCAGAGGAAAATCGAAACAAGTCTAGGGGCGTACATGATTTTCGCCTTAATTAATTATGACAAGTGATAAAATGCATGTGAAGACACCAAGTTGTTTGCATTTTATCGTTCTTAATGTATTATTAATTTTTTTGTTATGATATTCACTTTATCCAGACTAAGATGCAAATCATAGAAAAGAATAGGATATTTGTAAATCACGAAACAAAATATACAATAAGGGTGCGAATACCAAAACTCAAAAGACTCGTTCCATGTTTTAATTGATTCGGCGAAGAAATCGCATATGAATACATTTTTTCCGACTTGATTGTTTCATCGATGTTGGCTTTCTTACTAAATTAGTTTTGGAGAACTTAGGAAATGTTTCTTTAACTGCTAGTTCCTTAAAATTCAATTAAAGGATTTAACTATAAAACAATGTGACATATTTGTATACGGTCAAAATCAGGTGTCCCCGATTTTGTAGACTCGATGGGTCACGTCGAGTACAAGTTCAATGTGGACCGGGCTCGAGCCCGATGGCAGAATACAGGACTCGAAGATCGAAGTGCTCGATGAACACCGGGGCCGAATATGACCAACCTCGAGATAATACCGTTAAGGTTTTATAACAGAAAGAGCGAGATTCTCGCGGTGGCCCTAAGATCACGGGCGTAAATTCCGGAACGGATTTGTACTAGGCGGTTAGACAGTTGTATAAAAAGATTCCCTACTGCAATTAGAAATGTACCTTATTTAGGATTTCCCCACTATATAAAAGGGATCCCAATCATTTGTAACGCATGAATCATTGAGAAGAGAATATACACATTTCACTTTACTGTTCGTCTGACTTGCCTTACTATTTTATTGTTCTTGTTCATTTACCTCGAGGTTGCCTTAGCCTGAGGTCGAGACTAGCTTACACACTGGTTTGATTTACCTTACTCTTTAATTTATACATTAGATTCCTTGTTTATCAATTAGTATTGGATCAAATCACATATTTTTAAAACCACAATACAAGTTTAATTGTTACTCGGATTTTAGGGTAAACAGTTTGGCGCCCACCGTGGGGCTAAAGATAATAGTGATTGTTTCAGTACCGATTCTGATAACACACGTTGTTTTCACACTTGTTCTTGTCAAGAATTTTTGTTCTCGGGTAGAATCATGTCAAACTCACAAAATGCACTCGTACATGGCAATGATGGTATCGGACTTCATGGGGAAAATGATAATGTAGTTGCTCCAGGAGCCGGTGTGCCACCAATTAACCCCGAGGAAGTGCCAATTGCAGAACCAGTCAATGTTAGTTCACACATTGCTTTGAATGCGGACTTAGGCGCGGACCCCGGAGGAAGTGTACGTAGGGAAGTCCGATCTAGGGGCCAAGGAACACAGGGTGTAGGAGACGGGGGAGTTAGTCTCCAGGTAATATTCCAAATGCTACAAGCTCAGCAGGTTGCTATCGCTCAGCTTCAAAGTCAACATAAAACTCCGAGTGTGGTTGAACCAGAAATCACTCGCCGTACTGAGCCGGTGCAGAAATGTCAAACGGTAATGGATCGGAGACTTATCCTACAATTATGAAGATGTTCGAAGAGCTCACCAAGAGAATCGAGTCGGGAGAGAAAAAAATTAAAGATAACAATAAGATAGTGGAAACATACAACTCCGGTGTTGATCAAATACCGTGGGCACCCCCGATCTTAAAAGGTTTGGATGCAAAGAAGTTCGTGCAAAAGTCATTTTCTCATAGTGCGACCCCGAAGCCCATTCCTATGAAATTTCGTATGCCGAATATACCTAAGTACAGCGGGACGAGCGCTCCTAATGAACATATCACTTCATACACATGCGGGATTAAAGGAAACGACTTAAATGATGATGATATCGAGTCGGTTTTGTTGAAAAAATTTGGGGAGACTCTGTCAAAGGGAGCAATTCACAACTTGCCACCGAATTCCATCGACTCGTTTGCTATGTTAGCAGACGCCTTCGTGAAAGCGCACGCCGAGGCTATAAAGGTCGCAACAAGGAAATCGGACGTTGTTAAGATAAGACAGAGAGGTGATGAAATGCTAAGGGAGTTCGTATCCCGATTTCAAATGGAGCGAATGGAATTGCCACTGGTCACAGATGATTGGTCCGTTCAAGCTTTCACCCAGGGATTCAACGAGCGGAGTTCGATAGCGTCACGGGAGTTGAAGCGAAATTTGATTGAGTATCCAGCTGTAACTTGGGCGGATGTGCATAACCGTTATCAATCGAAGATCAAGGTCGAGGACGACCAGCTAAGAGCCCCCTCAGGTTCAGTTCATCCAAATAGATTGACAGTTAAAGCCTCGAGGGATACCGATAAGGAACCAAGGTCTAACAGAGAACGATATCAGCCATATGTCGCCGATCGGAGAAACAATGGCCTGGGGCGCAACCCTCCTCGGAACGATCGAAGAAATGATCGAGGGCAAAATTCTAGGGGACTTATGAGTAAGAATGGTTTTGACAAACATACCGATCCCGCGGAAGCACCTCGGTTATCAGAGTATAATTTTAGTATCGATGCATCGGGGATTGTATCAGCTATCGGAAGGATGAAAGACACCAGGTGGCCCAGACCTATACAAACTGACCCTTCTCAAAGAAAGCCAAACTTGATGTGTAAATATCATGGCATGCATGGCCATAGGATCGAAGACTGCAGACAGCTAAGGGAGGAGGTAGCTCGATTGTTCAACGAAGGCCACCTTCGAGAGTTCCTCAATGATCGAGCTAAGAATCATTTCAGGGAAAGAGACGCAAACAGAAAGAATGAGCAGGAAGAACCGCAGCATGTAATTCATATGACCGTTGGCGGGGTCGATGTTCCACAGGGGCCTATAATCAAATGTATAAAGGTGTCAATCACCAGAGAAAAACAGACTCGGAGCTATGTGCCCGAAGGCGTCCTATCATTCGATGACGAAGAAGCGGAGGGCATTTCTCAACCGCACAACGACGACCTGGTAATTTCTATTTTGCTAAATAAAATTCAAGTTAAACGTGTTCTAGTGGATCTAGGTAGTTCAGCAAACATAATCAGATCGAGGGTCGTAGAGCAGCTCGGCCTGCAGGACCAAATTGTGCTTGCATCTCGAGTCCTAAACTGCTTCAACATGGCAAGTGAAACAACGAAGGGGGAGATACAAAATTCCATGTCATTGAAGGCGACATGAGATATAATGCACTACTCGGGAGGCCATGGATCCACAACATGAGGGCAGTACCGTCGACCCTTCATCAAATGATGAAATTCCTAACAGTGGATGGTGTGAAAACAGTCTACGGGGAACAACACGCTGCCAAGGAAATGTTTGCAGTTGATGAGGTGACGTCGATATCAGCGCCTTCGACCTCAAAAAAAATCGAGCACCAAAGATAAGAAGATGGCCAAATAGCAATCACCGTCACTAGCTTCGACCGAATCGGAGAAACAGGTAACCGAAGAAGAAGAAGAGGATTTCCTTACTCCTCAAACTTTCCTTGTTCCCGAAGAATCAGATACAACCAAGTCAACGGTCAAAGAGCTGGAACAGGTGATACTGATCGAGCATCTACCCAAATAAAAGGTATACCTGGGAACGGGGTTAACCCCCGAACTCAGGAAAAAACTCATTCAATTTGTTATCGATAACATGGATTGTTTTGCTTGGTCCCATTTAGACATGACAGGAATCCCACCAGAGATAACAACACACCGGTTAAGCCTCGACCCCAGGTTCAAACCGGTGAAGCAAAAGAGAAGGCCCCAGTCCGAGGTGAAACATGCATTCATAAAGGATGAGGTAACTAAACTTCTTAAAATAGGGTCTATTCGGGAGGTAAAATACCCCGAATGGTTAGCCAATGTAGTCATAGTCCCTAAAAAAAGGAACAAACTTAGAATGTGCGTAGGTTACAAGGATTTAAACAGGGCATGCCCTAAAGACTCTTTTCCACTGCCTACATCGATCGCATGATCGATGCCACGACTGGTCACGAGATCCTTACCTTTCTCGATGCATATTCTGGGTACAATCAAATTCTGATGAACCCAGAAGACCAGGAGAAGACCTCATTTATCACTAAGTATAGAACATATTGTTACAATGTAATGCCCTTCAGGCTAAAAAATGCAGGAGCTACATACCAACGCCTAGTTAACAAAATATTCGAGGAACAGATAGGTAAATCAATGGAAGTTTACATTAACGATATGTTGGTTAAGTCCCTGCGCGCAGAGGACCATTTAACTTATTTGCAGGAAACATTCGAGATCTTGAGGAAGTACGGCATGAAGCTTAACCCAGAAAAATGTGTCTTCGGGGTCGGCTCGAGCAAGTGCCTCAGCTTCATGGTGTCAAATCGGGGAATCGAAATCAACCCCGACAAGATCAAGGCCATCGAGGATATCACCATCGTAGATAGCGTGAAAGCCGTACAAAGGATAACAGAATGGATAGATGCCTTGGGCTGATTCATTTCGAGGTCATCAGATCAAAGCCACAGGTTCTTTTCCTTACTCCAAAAGAAAAATGATTTTGCATGGACCCAGGAATGCCAACAAGCATTTGAGGAATTGAAGCGATACTTATCGAGCCCACCTCTGCTTCACACTCCGAAGGTAGATGAAAAGCTATACTTATACTTGGCAGTGTTCAAAATAGCAGTAAGTGGTGTTCTAGTTCGAGCAGAGCAAGGTACGCAGTTTCCTATCTATTACGTAAGTCGGACTCTAGGAGATGCTGAAACTAGATATCCAGACTTAGAGAAATTGGCACTTGCATTAATAAGCGCATCTAGAAAATTAAAACCATACTTTCAGTATCACCCCATATGTGTGATAACCACTAATCCACTCCGAAATGTTTTGCACAGGCCCGAATTATTGGGTCGGTTGGCCAAATAGGTCGTCGAACTTGGCGGGTACGATATTGAGTATCAACCCAGAACGACCATCAAGTCTCAAATTTTAGCAGACTTCGTGGACGATTTTACGCCAACCCTCTACCCGAAGTGGAAAAGGAACTTCTACTAAAATCGGGTACATCATCGGGAGTATGAACCCTCTTCACGGACGGTGCCTCGAATGTGAAAGGGTCTAGGCTTGGCATTGTTTTGAATCCTTCCACAGGCAACACTATTAGACAATCTATCAAAACTTCCAGGTTAACTAACAATGAGGCCAAGTATGAGGCCATGATTGCAGGTCTCGAGCTAGCTAAAAGCTTGAGGGAAGAAATCATTGAAGCCAAGTGTGATTCTTTATTGTTGGTAAACCAAGTAAACAAAAGCTTCGAAGTTCGGGAGGATAGGATGCAAAGGTATTTGGACAAGCTACAGGTAACCTTACACCGCTTCAAGGAGTGGGCTCTAGACCATGTACCTCGAGAACAAACCATTGAGGCTGATGAGCTTGCAAACTTGGGTTCATCGGTCAAAGAAGATGATATTATCCCGGGGACTGTCGTCCAATTATCGAGATATGTGGTCGAGGAAGGTCATGCCGAGATAAATTCCACAAGTTTGACTTAGGATTGGAGGAATAAGTATATTGAGTATTTAAATAATGGAAAGCTCCCATCGGACCATAAAGAGACAAGGGCCCTACAAACCAAGGTTGCTCGGTTCACATTGGATGATAGGAGGACGTTCTATGGACCATTGGCGGTATGTTTAGGGCCAGGGGACACCGATCATGTTTTACAAGAGATCCACAAAGGCACTTGTGGAAACCACTCCGGCGCCGAGACTTTAATTCGCAAAATTATTAGAGCAGGGTATTACTGGGATAGCATGGAAAAAGACACTAAGGAGTTTAATAGAAAATGTGATAAATGTCAAAGGTTTGTACCGATGATTCATCAGCCCAGAGAGCAACATCATTCAGTCTTGTCCCCATGGCCTTTCATGAAATGGGGAATGGACATCGTCGGCCCTCTACCAACGGCCCCAGGTAAAGCTAAATTCATTTTGTTTATGATTGACTACTTTTCTAAATGGGTGGAATCAGAGGCCTTCGAGAAGGTCAGAGAAAAAGAAGTTATAGACTTCATCTGGGACAACATCTTGTGTCGATTCGGGATACCTGCTGAAATCGTATGTGACAACGGGAAGCAATTCACCGGCAACAAGGTAACGGAGTTCCTCGAAGCACAAAAAATAAAAAGGATCTTATCAACGCCGTACCACCCGAGCGGAAACGGACAGGCCGAATCGACAAAAGAGACTATAATTCAAAACTTAAAGGTTGAACAACGCCAAAGGGAAATGGAGAGAAGTTCTACCTGAGGTTCTTTGGGCTTATTGAACGACATCGAAGTCCATCAGGGAAGCAACCCCATTCTCTTTAGTATATGGCTCCAAGGCCTTAATTCTAGTCGAGGTCGGGGAACCCAGAGCCAAATTTTGACATACATCGGAGGAATCAAATCACGAGGCAATGAATACTAGCCTCGAGCTATTAGATGAAAAAAGGGAAGCTGCACTTGTTCAGATGACTGCACAGAAGCAAAGAATCGAGAGATATTATAATAGAAGAACCAACCTTCGACACTTCGGAATCGGGGACGTAGTTCTAAGGAAAGTCACCCTCAATACTCGAGACCCGAATGAAGGGAAACTAGGACCGAATTGGGAAGGACCATACCGAGTCATCAGAGTCATCGGAAAAGGGTCTTACAAACTTGGCACGATGGAAGGTGAACAATTGCCAAATAATTGGAATGTATCGCTACTCAAACGATATTATTGCTAAGGTATGACCTTCTCCCTTTTTTCTATTTATATTTGATACTAACTTATTGCAGGGGTTCGATCGAAGATTTAGAGAGAACCCTTCTACACGAAGACCTTAGGTTTTAAAGCATGCGTTGCACTCTTTTTCCCTTAGATCGGGTTTTATCCCAAATGGGTTTTTCCGGCGAGGTTTTTAACGAGGCAACAACTATACGGTACCTAAGGAGAATTCAACAGTATCCAAGGCTTTTTTTCAATCAACCTCGAATACTGGGGGATATCACCCTCGGAGGTTATATTTTTGAGAAAAATACTTCACATCAAAGAAGGCCTCGATAGGAAAACTTTGTAATGGGCCAAACGGTCAGATGAACCTTATCCATGTACAATAATCGAGCCTCGATGGCAAAACATTTACGCATGTATGAAATATTCAGAGAAGCATTCTTTCTATATCAAACACTTTGTGTCTCAAAGAAATTTGCTATTATACGAGCTCCATACTTATGATTCTATGAGAAACGGCTCAAGGGCCAAAACGCAAGTACATCTCGAATACTCGGGGACTGTCATCGACAGCCAACACATTCGAGTTGTCTAAACTCGAATTCATAAGGCCTCAAAGAGGCACCCCTCAACGTAAAGGCCAAGGACAACATACTCGGGGACTAACATTTCGAACAAGTTCGAGATGTTATCAGAAAAAAGTCCAAGAGATATACTCGAAGTCTACGGTCGAAATAAAGGCTACGGCCGAAATAACGTGGCTCGGAGACGTCTGAATTCCGTAATAAAAGTAGGCCTTCGAATTCTCAAAAAACCAGTTAATAAAGGCTACCCTCGGCAAAATAATCAAAAGGCTTCAATAAAATCAGCCATCGAAAAACCTTAGAGGTATCGAATTATTCAAATACAAACTTGTGCTAAGGCACTAAAAACAAAAGGATTCCAATCAACACTAAACCCTCAAAAAATCCAATGGGTAAAAATGCATGCCAAGGCATAAATAAATTTTTACTAAGTCTTCTAAGCCGAAAAGGGGAAATAATAGCCATCTCTTAGAGTCCATAATGGCCCGATCTAAAAGAGCCTAAGGGCCGATACACTTAGGGTTCGAGATTTTGTTCTCGCCCGATCTGAATCCAAGGATTCGATTATCCCGAGCCTGAATAAATAATGACTTGATTATGTCTCGGGGACTCACCACTATCCGGCACGAGCCCTTAAGGGTCTATGCCCCAAAGTTCGAACCTTATTCGAACTCGACCACGGAAACTTCAAAGAAACCATCCGAGATAAAATCTCGAACATATCGTTCAAAGAATGAAATTATTACAAGAATTTTGTAAGGCAAGAAACATTGAGAAAACGTTCAAGGAAATTCTTCTTTTATATATTTGAAAAAGGGTATGTATAAGAGACCGACAAAGAGGTCTTACAAAAAGAAAAATACAAAAAGAGAAAGGAAAATCCTATCTATGCCCAGGGCTGGTCTCTCCCTTAGAAGCAGCTTCCTCTTCGGGCCCATCTTCATTATCGGGCCCGCCCTGGCTACCTTCGTCATCGTCGTCGTCGGAGGAGGAGACGAGAAATTTGGCATCGGCTTCAAGCGCCTTTGCTTGAGCAATGTCATCGATAAGATCGAAACCTCGAGCATGGATTTCTTCGAGGGTCTCCCTCCGGGATTGGCACTCTGCCAAATCATTGCTCCGTTTCTCCTGGTCGGTGGCTTCCCTTAGCTCCATTTGAGCAGCCTCAGCATCTCTTAAGTACACGCAACGGTTTTATCAGTCGTGGCCTTCGTCTTCTCGACCTCAGCCCTTGTTTCAGCAACCTCGGCCCCGGTTGCAGCAAGTTTGACCTCGAGCTCGTCGATCCTTTTGGCCTGGGCCAAATTTTTCTCTTTAGCACCCGGAGCTGGGTCTCAGCTGAGGCCAGTTTGGCAGAGCAGCCTCTTTCTCCGCAGCAAGTCGATCCATATTTTCCTCCCATCGGTTGTAGTCGGCCTTAACCTGATCAACCTCCCCTCGAAACAGCCCGATCATCTCCAGTTTTTGCTGCGACTGAGATACTGAAGTGTTATCCTCCACAGTTGGGTCGAGTAGACCATACTCTTTCAAAATGACAGTTACCTGCTTATCTAGCTCGGCCTCATTTTTACGAGCTTTGGCCAAGTCAGCCCGAAGGTCCTTGAGCTCCTCCTCCTTTTGACTACAAAGGAGCTTCAGGTCCTTCCCTTCATCCAGGTCTTCTTGAGCTCGGCCTCGCATTGGCTCAAGTCGGCCCTAAACCTGGTAAAGGCCTACGCAGGAAAAAAGATGCAGTTAGGATAAAGGGAGAAGAAGAAATTGCAACGATATGAATTAATACTTACTTGAGAGTAAAGACATTGGGCCTCTTCGAAGAGAGTAGATGCATTGTTGAGATCGGCAGCATCATCGACCCCAGTAAAGCAATCCCGGAAAGGATCATCTTCACCGGGGACTACGCTTAAGTCAGGCGTTCGCAGAGCTCGGGCTTCCCTTATTGCCTCCTCGGAGTAAGCCGGTAGAGGCGGAGAGTAACCTATTGTCATGGCCCCGAGCACATCGCTCGGGGCGCTTTGTACAGCCACGGGATTTCGGAACCTGTCCCCTTTGGTGTGTTTGTTGATGGTCGAGGAATAACCTCAACCTCGGGTGATTCACGGGCTTTGCCCGCGTATTTCTTCGGAATCTCCTCACCATGAGGCAGGGTCTCCGGTTCGGAGGGCTTGGCGGCTTTGGTTGGTTTCTTGGTTCGGGTCACCAGCGCCGGTTCTTCGCCCTCGTCTTCTTCTTCATCGTTCAACTAGTAGACTGAGTCTATGTCCACATGGATAAGATTCCTCCTGCGCCTTCGAGTAGGACCCCTTCCATCTTGGGGGTCTTCGGGCTTCAAAACCCTTTTTCTCTTATTATCTTTCCTCGATTTCGGAATCGGGGACTCGGTCTCCTCCCCGGGCGGGGCTGGCCTCATTTCAGAGACATCTCCAATGCCTATATGAATGAAAATAGGTATGAGCAAAGTAACGTACCCAGTAAAAGGGAAAACATTGAAAGCTTGTGAGAAGAACTTACCGTGGTGCTTGGCTTCCCATCTGCCCCTCGCCAAGTCACGCCATTAGTGCTCATCATACGAGGAGGTCGCAGCTAATTTACGAACCCAGTCCTCAAGGTCGGCAATCGCATGAGGCATCCAAGAAACCGCTGCAAAAAAGACGAAGGCATGACATAATGCGAAAACGGAATAATAGAAGCTACTAGGGAAAAAACTTCACTTATGATCGGGGTTCCACTTCTCCGGGAACGGCACTTTCCCCTCCGAGATGATGTTAGAGGTCCTCACTCGTACGAACCAGCTCATCCATCCCCGGTCCTTATCCTCGTCATTGCTAGCGAAGAAGGCCTTGGTCGATCGGCGTTGAAGCTTGATCAACCCTCAAAAAAGCTAAGGCCGATACAATCGGATGAGGTGATTGAGGGTGAACTCTAGCCCCTCGGCCTTGCTGGAGAAATAACGAAGCACAATCACTATACGCCAGAAAGAAGGGTGGATTTGGCCGAGGGTGACCTGATACCTCTTGAAGAAGTCGATCACAATTGGATCGAGGGGAACCAACGTGAAGGGATAAGTGTAAACACTTAAAAACCCCTCCACGTGAGTAGTGATACTCTCCTCGGGGGCAAGGATCTGTACCACGACCTTGTCCTCCCAGCAACAATCCTTCTTTATGGCCTTGAGGTGCTTCTGCGTTATCGAGCAAATATACCTCGATACATGCTCGCATCAACCAGGAATCGCGGGGGGATATTCAACTCTGAAGTCTTTCTTTATAACACAGGGGCCAAGAATAATCTCGTGGAGGACCGGCGCTTTACCACCGGCCGGCCGGGAAGAGGAGGAGGAAGCTTTCTCCTTCTGAGGAACTGTTTTGGAGGTTTTCGCCATTGATTCGAGTTAGAGGAAGCAGAAATAGGCGGAGCTTGATATCTTTTGGCACTAAAAGGACGAGAGTAACAAGTCATGAGAAAAAAAGATGAAGGGGGGAAGAGGTAAAGGAAGTTTGAAGATGGAAGTAAAGTTTTTTATTCGAATTTGAGCCTTGTATTAATAGGCAAGCGGAGACGTTTCGACGGCGCTAGTAGCCGACCACCACTGGTGAAACATTTAATGTTTTGGGAAAGCGAACCGACGGGAAGTTCGGTTACTTCGAGCGCCTACGTCACGAGAATGATGTCATCATCAAGGACTCCGGAATATCGAGGCTCAAATCGTTTCTTATCATCTTATTCTTAAAAAACGCGGGGACTATCTGTATACGGTAAAAATCAGGTGTTCCCAATTTTATAGACTCGATGGGCCACGTCGAGTACAAGTTCAATGTGGACCGGGCTCGAGCCCGATGGCAGAATACAAGACTCGAAGATCGAAGTGCTCGATGAACACCGGGGCCGAATATGACCAACCTCGAGATAATACCGTTAAGGTTTTATAACAGAAAGAGCGAGATTCCCGCGGTAGCCCTAAGATCACGGGTGTAAATTCCGGAACGGATTTGTACTAGGCGGTTAGACAGTTGTATAAAAAGATTCCCTACTGTAATTAGAAATGTACCTTATTTAGGATTTTCCCACTATATAAAGGGGATCCCAATCATTTTTAATGCATGAATCATTGAGAAGAGAATATACACATTTCACTTTACTGTTCGTCTGACTTGCCTTATTATTTTATTGTTCTTGTTCATTTACCTCGAGGTCGACTTAGCCCGAGGTCGAGACTAGCTTACACACTGGTTTGATTTACCTTACTCTTTAATTTATACATTAGATTCCTTATTTATCAATTAGTATTGGATCAAATCACATATCTTTAAAACCACAATACAAGTTTAATTGTTATTCGGATTTTAGGGTAAACAATACTATTTCTAAATAAATTTATAAATATGTAAACTTTTTTAAAAGCTGAGAAATATAATATTAGTACATCACCAAAAGATTAGATCTGATAATAATTGTACTCTAAATTTCGTCAACCTGTTTAGACAAAGAAAATATAATAGAGTCTAAATCTCTATAATGACAATTATGGTAGGTAATTCTTTTTTATTTGTCTAAATTTTGACGGGCAGATTTGTGCTAGAGAAAAATATCAGGATAAAATGTCAAAAACCGTGTAAGCTGTCCCAAAACTAACTTAATAAAAGTATAATCTAGTACAATCATCTAAAAGTAGGCTTCACAAGGAAGGCCAAAATTGTTGTCTGTGTTTGCTTAATGAGGCATCCCTTGTTTGCTCTTGGATTGGACTAAGCGGCAATCCTTACTGTGGAAGCAGACCTTGTCATTCTTCTCCTTCAATGCCAGTGGATAAGTACACTAGGGCTGGAATGCTCTTTTATCATGTATGTGGATTACTTGGTCGATTACCTGATTGCACTAGTCTCATAGCCCTCTCTTTAGCGTCCCGCCATTCCTTCTTGTTAACACAGGAAATCTAACTCATTCTAAGGTAGAGCTCTTAGAGTCCTACTTAAAGTGAAAGGTAGTTCTTTAGTTAAAGCAAGGAGAGCAGAAACTGAGGGAAAAAACCTATGTTCTTACGCGGGATGGGAATAAAGGCTACTAAGAGCGGAACTCACGACCTAAGTACTAAGTAACCTTAGAATGGGGATGCCAATCTTATACAGAAAATACCGCTATCTAAAGTAACCTTGCAGGGGGGCTGCGTATAGCATTCTAAGATCTCAATACGAGAAAGAAATCAGACCTATAACCTCACTGCAGTGGCTTGTAGACTTGCTTTGCTGCGGAAAGCTCAAGTGAAAACCTATTAGAACTGTGGGCCTCACCCGTCTACTACTCGACCATAAGTAACTACAGTTAGAAGGATCCATCCTATAGCTTGATGACTTTCTTGGGTCATCTAAGAGGTAAGGCCTCCTCCGATCGATCCTAACTTTCATTATTGAGCTAAAGGAGTTCCCTAGCTCTTCAAGTTTACACGTTGATCCCTCTATCATGGCATTCTTCTTCCTCTCCGACTTTATGATATTATTCTAGCAAAAGCTAGTGATCAGCTGACAGTATCGTATCTCAGCTAAGGGCCGACTCCACTACTTAAGATTGTCGAATCTAATCTACCTTTTATGACCTGACTTCTGGTATTTGAACCAGTTATGACGATTGTTGAACCTGACTTTACTTTGACGCGTTGGACTTTCCCTATATCTTGATTAATCGGAAGAGCCAGTGGCTATCCTGCACAAGAAGAAGTCAACTTTTTCCAAAGCAAGGGGGCATCGCTCTAATTACTTATGTAACTTTTTTATATAATAACCCTCCTTTTGAATGCCTAGGTTGTAAGCTTTATAGCGATATCACGTCCAAAAAGATCTTTTGATTAGAAAAGAGAAAGAAAGACTGGCCACATGAAGACAAAACAAACAATAAAAGTGTTAGACTCCGTATAAAAAGACAGAAGCTGACAATTTGTAAAGTCAAGATCAGCAGGAACATCCGCCTGAGCGAGCTCAAAATGGGCATTTCCGGCCAGTTTTGAATTTAGAAGTCGGAGTTTAAGACTCGATAAAGGCATCAGCCTAGCTAGGAACTTAAGTAGAAGAGTAAACCCCTAAAGAGTAAGGTAAGGCCTAAAGCCTATCATTGACCGAATAGCGAGCTTAGCTTCAAAGCTTGAAGTGAAGGCTTTACCTGAAAACTTTATTGTAGGTTATTTTTTTATTTAAATAGTGACAAATTCAAAAATAAAAGGAAAAAGATGCTTGTACGCACATTAGATTTGCTAACTCAATTGATCCTATTGTGTCTAGATCAGGGTTCCTGCTTGTTAGCTTTGTATTGGGTCCCATCTTACTTAACGTGGCCCTTAGTTGTATACCGATCAAAATTGTTTGCAATTTTTAAAATTTTCCAATATAGAATTAGTAGTTATGTTAAATACCCCGAAAAGCCGAAACCTCTTATTCCGGTCCTTAGAAAAACTATGACTAGTCAGCAATTGCATAAGAGAAGAGACGTCGTAAGTAACAATAGCGCAAAACATGCTCAGGTCTAGAAGACCAACATCTGCACCTTTCAACGCTGCCGCTCATCTAACAGGATTGGCCAGAAAAGCAGGCGCATAAAGCGTAGCAGACGAAACCAATTCCCCTACTAGGCACTCAACCAATGTAGAAATGCCCCAATAACTTGAATGGATTGATAGACTGGACCCTTGCCTTCCGATTGAACTAATAGAAGTTGGCTTGAGCTTGAACGTATTTTAGAAAAAAGGTACCCTAGTCGCCCCGGTGGAATGCATTGAAGAAAGGAATCCATCTCTTTTAACCAACCCCTCTTACTAGATTGAGAAAAGGCAATCTCGATACGATCATTCTTAACCAATCTATCACTGGCACTGGAACGCACCATTCTATACTAGTATACTGAGTAGCGTGATCAAGTCAAGTCCTTCCTCCTTATTCCGGATTTCAATTAGATTAATGTGCGCTCGTACCTTAATCAAATCAATGCCAGAGAATACATCGAAAGCTAATTAGCGCGTAAGCAGCACTGCGCCGTCTGTTAGAGAGAATTTGAGTTAAGAGACTAGTAAAAAAAAAAGTGTCCAATCTTTCTGTGGAGGGCAACGACGTGGAGAACCTTTTGAGCTCCAAAACAAGACAAATATGGCAATGCTGGCTACTTTTGCATCCATTCATTTTATTTTACTTATAATTATTATTGTTGCCGTCATTATTTTCCTTTTCTGGATCTAGTCTTCAATTTAGCAATATTTTGTTTACGTAAAAGAAATTGTTTAATTCTAAGGAAAATTACAATCACAATTAAGGGTCCAATCATACTTTTCAGAGTGATTTATAAAGTTACACTATAATAAAGGAAAAGCATTTACAATTAAAGGAACAAATAGCAAAAACTTAAAATCTTTTCTACTCTACTTGCTCACTCTTTGTCTTTAAAACATTCATAGGTATACATTATATTTATTCATTGAAATAATACTAACAAGACTTTAACTTCGATAATAATAGTCATACCTTTTTATAACAATATCCTTATATAACAACCATTTACTATAAAAGCCAAGGTTTTTTTATTTGGCAACTAATTTTTATGTTACATTATAATATATGTCCTCTATAACAGCAATTCACTATAGCATCAAAAAAATATCGAAACAACCGTGGTTGTTATATAGAGGTTTGACTGTAGTATAAATCTCTCATAAACATTAATCAGTGACATGATTAAAAATTAAAATGATAAGTATTAAGTTACTTGTTATAATATGTTTAGTTACACTTATAGTGTAAATTCCATTAAGTATGAGGGCATATAACTTAAATCATAATAAGTAAAACCGAACAACGACAATCATCATTGAGCAATGAAATCAAGCTTAAGCAAGGTCAAGAATTCTTTTGCCTTAAAGTTCATAATGTTTCTAATAAAATGGGCTCAATTTAGCTTTGCATCAGAGCAAGTTGCAAATAACTGAACTTTTCCTATCTAGTTTAGCAATCTATCGTATTCGAATTTACATGTTACAATTTGGCTTTCAAAATTATACCTTAGTAGGTCAAGGCACAAATAATTTCCAATATCTACTCAATATCCTTCATAGCATCCTGCATTTGGTTAAAGAACAAGCAAGTTAGTTACAACCAACCATAAGTAGAGTCTTTTCATTAACGAAATACAGAAGCATTGCCTATGAATCGCGTCGAAATACAGGACTCATTATAGTAAAGGGTAAAAGAAAATGATCAGTAAGTTACCTTGGCGAGCCGTGTTACATAAGCTGCAGCTACTGCTGTAAACAATAAACCTATTCCGAGGGTCAATAGCTGGCCACCATTTCCTCCTCCTAGACCGATTCCAGCTTCTTCTTGCTGAAAAACAAGAAAATAAGGACGTTTCGAAGGTTAGCAAGTTGCCAAAGAACCACCATATTGAACAAACTAGCAACAGATGAGTGATGGTTTCAGTTATTATATATTAACAGTGGAAGAGCGTTTGTTTGGTAATAACATCGCTAAGTCTTCTTATTCAATTCGCAGAAACTCAGCTTTTTCAGCATAAGATCGGAGGACTTCACTGTCAAAATATTTGTTTCTTGATTATTCGACTGATATACAACTCACATGAAGAAACTTAAGTACACAGTCACTGAACTACAACCTTGCACTACAACACTCATCATAAACTAAGCTGAAATTTCTAAATTTGGTTTTAAGAAGGTTATACATTTTGAATTTCTGCAATGCATCAAGAGTCAAATAGAGTCCCAATAAAGGCAAATTATTAGGAGAGGATAGGCATCAGTTTCGTTAAGCAACAAACTTAGTATGCTCAATTAGTCAATCAAAACAGAATGGCAGTTTGTTTATAATAGCTTTGGACTTAAAGGTACCTATAGACATCTACTTTCTCCACGTAAGATAGATCTCGAAAATTATGTGACAGCTAAAATAGGAGGATAGCATGACTTTTTCCTTAGTTTACTTTCTGAATAATATTTCCAATCGAGAGAAACAATATATATTAGGTTTGAACTGAAATAATGGAACTAAAGTGATTCGTCGACATTGAAAAGACAATGTTCACAGAGCAAGAGGAAGAAAACTCACAATAATTGCCCGACCAAATGCACCCGCACTCACATAAGCCCATGATCCAGGAAGCATTCCTAGCCAACTGCATACCAAAGATAAGATGAATCAATATGAAGAGGGCAATAGACAAGTTAAGAGACAAGTCCTGGTAGAACATAGGGCGCTCTTGAAGAGTCGATAGTATGCAATAATAGAAAGAAACTGAGTATAAAAAATCATTTCCGACTTTGTATTAATATTTTGTATGTAGTACGTGAAGTAATATGCCAAGTGTTTGGTATGATAATATCGTAAAGCAGTTTTACTGGTGACAAAACTAGGCTTAAATAGAAACTTTATACTTTTAAATCTTATAGATGGAAACTTCAACTACTTTGGAATTGGAGCACAGTTGATTGGTTTATTGATTTTGATAGTGGGAAAATTGTTTTCTCGAAATGATGCCTTAACGTTTAGGCCCAAAAGATAATGCAGATAATCCCAAATTAGACTTCATCCAAAAGTGTTCTTCTAGCACAATTCTTGCCACACGCACTGACCTAACAGATGGGGAATTAAAGAATCATACACATTTCTCTACAATCAATTCTGCTAATTCTGAACTCGTTCAGGCCATCAAAAATGAATAGAATCATCAATTTACAAATGAAAGTAACAGACAGGGAGCATCAACAATAGATCATTTTAATCGCATTGTATTGTATCACTGCAACAGCACATAGAACAACAACAAACCCAGTGTAATCCCACAAGTGGGGTCTGGGGAGGGTAGTGTGTACGCAGACCTATCACTACAACAGCACATATCGTATAGAATTTTGAGACTTGACTTGCTTTCCTTTCACCAACCAGCAAATAAAACCTAAGTGATTGACAGGCCAAACAGCATCGCAAGCAATTGATGTAGCAGTCATGGATTTAGCATGAGATATTCTCTTCTCTATGCATATGCCAGTTGAGTTGCATTTTCAGATGAATCCAAAAATATATAGGCAAGTTTGTGGGGGAATAAAAACAAACAAAATCACACTTCCAGTAAATTCTAGAAATTGGACTTCATCATCAAACTCAATCAAAAGCATAACAGTTTCAGGAATCCAGCTAATAGCAAATGGTGAATAAAGAAGTAAAACGTAGAAAATGAAACTGACCTTCCTAACACATATGGCACAAACTTGACTGAAGTAAGTCCATATAGATAATTCCCCAGAGAAAATGGAAGCAAAGGGCTCAAACGGAGAAGAGTAACAACTTTGAAGCCATTTTCTCCAATTGCTTTGTCTATAGCAAGAAATTTTTTGTTCCCTTCTACCAGCTTAAGAATGCGTTCACGAGCAAAATATCTGGCAATTAAGAATGCAATGCTTGCAGCGACCTGAAGAAAACTCACACTTCTTGAGTACTTATTGTACACCATAACCACTCTATAGAAAGTAAATCAACAGCTTACCGTTCCACTAATGGACACAATGATTGTTCCAGTGACAGAGCCAAATAGAAGACCAGCAGACATGGTCAATGGAATTGCCGGTATTGCAAGGATCTACAAGCATAAGTTAAAAGTTCAAACCAGTTTAGTTTCAGAAACTCAGAGAAAATGATACTTGAAACCTAAAAGAATGCTAGGTACTGCAAATCTATCTGGAATAAGAACAAAAACACTGGCTAAAAAAGCTAACTGTAAAATAGATTAATGCCGATTCCATAACATAAAAATATGGATTCTTACTCATTTATCCAAGATCGTTGTATTCCTTTTAAAAAGTAGAAAAGAAAGAGAAGTTCATGGAATGAGCTCCATATGAGTGTCTTCTAAAGCAGAGTAACTAAGAGCAAGCATATGCCGACATGAAGCGAAAGGACCATACACCAGTTTACCCATCCAAAACTTACATCGTTAACAAATACTTTGTACCAGTTTCTTGCAACATTATATAAAATGAGGAAAAAGAATCGAATTCTTACTTCTAATCCAGCATAAACTGCTACGAAAATAGCATATCCACCTGGACCATAACCTGCCACATAAGGAGCTTCGGTCAAACCCAATGTACAAATAAATTCCATGTGATAATACTGTTAAACATTCATAGCATTAGTTGTAGGGTCCTGAAGTCCTTGGATTTGTTCAACAAAGACCATCAAAGAAACTAATTTTCAGTGCTGGAAATGCAACAAAACCTGATAAGTTATATCAAACAGGAATACCGATTAGCTGAATGGCTCTTTCACAAAATTTACACACTTGGGGAGAAGGGTAGGGCAAAAATAGGAGTTGCCAAGTTGACCCGCTCTATCCAAGGGATGAAGACAGTGGTGAGTCTGAAGGCAAGAACTACAATCATGGTCAACATATCGTCCTTGTCCTAAGGCGGGTGTTGCTACATTTGGACCTAGAGAAGAGCAGAAAGCCATGAACTCAAGGTCAAATGGTTGAGCGCTTCGATTTACACTATCAGGCTAGAAGTTTATATTGCACCCATTCATAAAAACACAGCTTTTCATTTCCAGTGAAAGAGTGAAACCGTTAGTTCTGATAAAGGGATATATATTAGAAGCATCACAGTTCCTAGATGACTTCAATCATTCATTTACATCATTCATAATGCCTATAAAACTATTCCTCATCGTTAGGAATATTTACTTCTTATAAGCATGCCGAAAGTACATATAATGAAAGCAAAACTTCATCTTTATTTTATCCAATCGGCGCTTTAGTTCTTGCAAGAATTTGCATAGGGCCTCCATTTAGAGCCAGAACCAATCAGCACTGAGTTCTAACAACAGCTTGATAAAAGCTATCACATGGAAATGATGTACCTTCACTCGGATGAGTTAAAAACCTGGACCACTTTCTCCTAAATAAGGTGGAGTAATTTTGTGCAAATTTCAAAATTCAATCAGTTTCATTTCTCCAGAATTTTATTAGTGACCAACATCTTGAATGTATTTAATTTACTTAGTATGCAATACAGTCAACAGCAAGAAAAATTGGAAACAGATTTTCAAGAATCTATTTTAGAAAGTTATCAACTCCAATTACCATTCCCAGCAGCAGTTATAATCCATAACCAAGTATAATTCAGGCAGAAATTTCCAGCATCATTTTTTTACCTTCAATAAAGCCTGAAAATTGGTTCAAGAAAGCATTGATCTGATCCCTGTAGACATACCCAATACCGCCAAATCCACCAACAACACCCACAAGCAAAAGACCAGCCAAAATGGTACCTTTAACTGCATTATCACCATCACTCTCAGTAGTCTCATTTTCATCATCTTTTTTAAGGTTCAAGTTGAGCAGTCTCTTGGTGGGGGACTTGGAAATGGTCTGCTGCTTTTTCTTGGTTTCTTTGAGGGAGGAACATGGTTTCAAGAAATGAAACTTGTTGGGTCTAAAACTATACAGAAATGAATTGGTTGAAAGGGAAAAATGAATCTTGGGTCTTTGAGAAGTAAGGCTTAGACATAGTGATGTTCTGCATAAATCAAGGGTGGGCATTTCAGGAGGATAATAAAGGGATAAATTCAATCTTTTTTTGCCCTCCTTTCTTTGTTTGTTGTCTAAGGTTGTCTGGAGTTCATTCAAGTGTTTTGAGGATTGGAGTATGTTTGTTGTTGTACTTGTGCTGCAAAAGCCATGTACAACTAGCACAGCATATAATTTGTAGAGTATAATCTTTTCTCTGCGGTTTGGATGTTGAAAACAAATTTTGTGATTGATGTAAGGAGGATAATAATAATAAGGAAATAATACTGACTAAGGTGATTGGAAATTCATTTGTGTTTCTTGTTGGTGCACGTGTACTTCTTTTATTTCATATACTTCTTTTTCCTTTTTGTTCTGTTGCATACTCTAATAATATGCTCCAAATATTCCCCTTCCCCCAAAAAAGGGAAAATTTAATTTGACAGAGGAGAGGAAGCGATTTATTTAAAACTTTAGAAAACTGATTGACTGTTTATATAGGGGGTTGGGAGAATATTCTATTGCTGGTTTCAATTATGAACATTTTAAATAGAGGAAGAAAAACAATAAATTGCAAAGGCACTGAAAGTGGAAATTAAACAGATACTAGTGTTTCTTTTGTAATTTTTGTTTTCTTCCTAATTTAAGTGAATTTTTTCTCCATAACAAGAATAATCTCACGTACCTATTATACAATTGGATTCAAACAGGTTATTCCTCCATAGAATAATCGAAACTCGAAACTGTTATTTGGATATGTAGTTGAAGATGAAGTTAAGAACAATTGCTAGTTAAGTTGTGATTATTGATGTGTCCACATCTCCCTTCATGGAGTGGGATTCCTAATAACGGCTGATTAAATAATTATATTTTGTAGTTACTGATCTTTTGGAATTTGTTGTAACTCTCTCCTCCTATTTAGGCTCTTTTCTGATAGGTATTGTCTTTTTCAAGTTTATCTTGTTGCTGCATCTGTTGTACATATCTGTATAAATGGTCTGCCTTACAATCAAATAACATCGCACTATTTTCCATCTTCTGCTTTCTTCTCTTTTATGTTATCAGAGCGACACTAAACTCTCACGAGTCGATCCTTTGATTTTTTTTCCTCTTACTAGCCTAACCACTCAAATGGCCGCCAATATTTCTGTGACCAATGTTGTGGAAAGCTCAAGTTTCAATGCTTATGCGTGGCTACAATCTCTATGGGCATCTCGATGGCTCCATCCCTGTCTTACACGCACCATCTCTCAAAACAATCAAGATGTGGATAACCCTGCATTTGTTCCTTGGTATCGCCAAGATCAGTTAATTCAAAATGCTATCTTGGCCTCTGTTGATCCTACACTTGCCCCTGCTGTTGCTGTTGCAGTCTCCGCCAAAGCTGTCTAGGATGCTTTGCATACTGCATATGCGAACTAATCTCAAACAAGAATTTTCAGCTTGCGAGATCGATTGGCTCGCCTCACTAAAGACTCTCGTCCGGTCACCGATTATCTTCATCAAGTTCGATCGATCTGTGATGAACTTGCAACTGCTGGTGCCCCTGTATCAAACGCCGAACTCGTCGTTAAAACCTTCCCTGCTAACTATGTGATTGTGTAGGTCATTCTGCTAGAGTATGCAGATCGCAGTCACATGATCATCTGCAAGCTCGAGCAAACTTTGCTACTCGTTTTTCTCCTCAACAGACCCCGTGGATCGTAGATAGTGGAGCCACTCATTATATTGCATCCGATGCTCAAAGCCTAACCACGGTACATAATTACCACGACACCGAAGAGATAACTATGGGCAATGGTAACACCATACCAATATCCCATACTGGTAACTCTAACATAAGTGCTTCAAATCATAATTTTAAACTTCTCAATACTTTATGTTCTCCTACCATAAAAAGTAACCTTATTTTTGTTTCTAAGTTTTGTCTTGATAATCATTCATCTATTGAATTCTTTCCTTTTCATTATCATGTGAAGGATCTGAGTACGGGGGTGTCTCTAGTTCGAGGGCAGAATAAAGATGGGTTGTATGAGTGGCCATCGGGTTGTGCACATTGTCCTCCTCAATGCAATGTGGTTGTTCCAATTCACCTGTGGCATTGGCGTTTAGGTCATCCTAATCGTCGTGTTTTAAAAACTATCTTGAATAATTTTTCCCTTCCTATTTCAGATCCTAAAGCTAGTTCCATTTGTATTTCCTGTTATTCAAATAAAATGCACAGGTTGACTTTTTCCGAAAACTCATTGCAAAGTAACAAGCCACTGCAAATCCTTTATAGCGATTTATGGGGTTTGTCTCCAGTTTTGTCAATTGATAAAAGAAGATATTATGTGTTATTTGTTGACCAATTTTCAAAATACATATGGTTGTTCACTTTGAAATCAAAAAATGAAACGCTTGAAGTTTTTCAAACATTGCATCCATTGCTTGAACGCAAATTCAACACCAAAATTCAATCTCTTTACACTGATGGTGGTGGTGAATTTCAATGTTTACAGTCCTATCTCAAAACACATGGCATAGAACACTTAGTGTCACCCCCATATACTCCGCAAAGAGTTGCTCTAGTCGAAAGACGACACCGACATGTTATTGAAACTGCTAGAACCTTGCTGCACCAAGCATCTTTACCCTCACACTTTTGGAGTTTTGCCTGTCAACAAGCTGTTTATCTTATAATCAGACTCAATACACCCAATCTTAAACATAAGAGCCCCTTTGAAATTTTGTTTCAAACTATGCCCAAGTATGACTCTATTAAAGTATTTAAATGCTTGTGCTATCCATGGCTCAAACCATATTCCAAAAATAAATTAAAGCCCCGTTCGACACCATGTGTTTATTTAGGATTTTCAAATAAACATTACTGCCATCAATGTTTTGATCCTTTAATTTTCAAAATTTATTTATCACGTGATGTCTTATTTCTGGAAAATTAGTTCCCATTTGAAAATTACACTCAATAAAAATGTATCTTAGGAGATTTGTTCAACTGAACAACCACAAATGGATAATACTTTGAGTTCACATGTCTGTTATGAGCTTCCTACTCAGAATGTACAATAGCCCGTGGACACTCACTCACTCGTCTCCTCTGCCCCAACAAGTGCCACCATCTCAGGTAATTCGGTTTCTCACTTATCTGACACTTCCTCTCCTTCTCCAACATCTCTGCTTCTCCCTCCTCTTGCCACGCCGAACTCAGTTGTCAATGATTCCCCTCAACTAAATCGTTCTGCCTCACCAGTTCACCCTTCTCCCCATTTAAACGCTCAGCCTCAATCCATAATAATCACCTACCAGCGCCGAAATAAGTCCACTGGACCTTTGACCCAGAACCCTATGATACAACCTTCTTCCTCGTCACTTGTCCTACCTTCCATCGCCTCACAACCTTCCCATGTTGCCTTTGGCTCTACATTGACATCCACTCATCATATGATTACTCGATCTAAAACCAACAGCCTTAAGCCCAAACAATTTCACACTATTGTTCAAACCACTTCCTACATACCTAGAACCTTTAAGAATGCTCAACAAGTCCCACACTGGCATGAAGCTATGAAAAATGAATTTGAAGCCTTAGTTCGGAACCGGACATGGGATCTGGTACCATGTGATCCTTCGAAAAACGTGGTGGATTGTAAGTGGCTTTTTCGAGTTAAATATCATCCTGATGGTTCTGTTGAAAGGTACAAAGCTCGCCTAGTTTCAAAAGGGTTCACACAATGACCTAGCCTTGATTTTCAATGTACTTTTAGTCCTGTGGTAAAGTCCGCAACTGTTTGACTCGTTCTTGCAATTGCGACACAACAGAGCTGGCCCATCCATCAGCTTGATATCAATAATGCCTTCCTGCAAGGTCGTCTTGACGAGGAGGTCTATATGCGTCAACCACCTGGTTTCTAAGCTTCTACACATCCTACACATGTTTGCAAGCTGCACAAAGATATATATGGCCTTAAACAAGCTCCCAGAGCTGGTACACTGAACTTAAAAATTATCTTGTTACTTCGGGATTTATTAAATCCCAATCTGATTCATCATTGTTCATCATGCATAATTCTGAGTTTATTGCTTATATACTAGTTTATGTTGATGACATAATTGTTACGGGCAATCAAATTTGTGGTGTTCAAAACATTATTGAAAATCTTGCAACCCGATTCTCTCTAAAGGATCTTGGTCCACTTCATTATTTCCTTGGTGTTGAAGTCTTTTCTTATCCAGGTGGTCTTTTGTTGTCTCAACAAAAATACATTACAGATCTGTTACAGGAAGTTAATATGCACAATTGCAAGGGTGTTCCAACGCCAATGGCTTTTAGTGTTGTTTTCCCAGAATCTGCTGAAGATTCTCTTGTAGATGGCTCTCTTTGTAGGCGGATAATTGGTAAACTTCATTATCTTTCCTTTACACGTACGGACATTGCTTTTGCTGTTAGCGAACTCTCACAGTCCATGCACCGACCCTTAATATCTAATTGGACAACCATGAAGCGTCTCATTCGGTATCTTCGCCAAACATCTTCTTTTGATCTCCAAATTGCTAAAGAACATGATCTAGCCTACTCAGATTCTGACTGGGCTGGAGATCCTCTTGATCGAACCTCCACTACAGGTTATGTTGTTTACCTTGGCAGCTCTCCGATATCATGGTCCTCTAAGAAGCAAAGATCTGTTTCCCGTTCCTCCACAGAAGCAGAATATCAGGTTGTTGCAGCTACTATCTCTGAGACCAATTGGCTAAGAAGTTTACTCAATGAGCTTTGCTTCCGTATATCAGCCACTCCTCAGATTTTTTGTGACAATGTCAGTACCACCTACATTTGCGCCAACCCGGTGTTCCATAATCGTATGAAGCATATTGCCATTGACTTTCACTTTGTTCGTCAACTAGTTCAAAACAAGGAAGTCGAAGTTCAACACCTTCACTCGGCTGATCAAGTGGCAAATACACTTACGAAACCACTTCCAAGAGCCTCGTTTGTCAAGCAATTTTCCAAGTTGGGTGTTGTTGACACCACCAACTTCCGAGGGCGTAATAACGGCTGGTTACTGCTTACTCTAGGATTCCTTACTACTGTAGAATTCTATTTTGTAGTTACCGATCTTTTGAAATTTGTTGTAACTCTCTCCTCCTATTTAGGCTCTTTTCTGATAGGTATTGTCTTTTTCAAGTTTATCTTGTTGCTGCATCTGCTGTACATATCTGTATAAATGGTCTGCCATAAAATCAAATAACATCGCAGTATTTTCCATCTTCTGCTTTCTTCTCTTTTAGTTCCATGATTCCTTACTGTAAAATCTATATATAAAATGAGTAACTACTTGGGCAAGAAACTAGAAATCATATCGATCCTCCTAAATTGGGAAGTTCGAGGCATGCCGGAGGAAAGTGTGAAAACACTATCGATCCTCCTAAATTGGGAGGGATTTTTAAAAAAAAAAAATTATTCATTCATTGTTTTTCATACAGAGATTGAACTCTCAATCTACTTGGGCAAGAAACTAGAAATCCTTATCATCCTACTTATCATCCAGCAGTAGGATGATAAGCAAATTGGCCTCTCAAGAACTTCAGTTGCAAACTTGGAGGCAGCAGAGAACAATGGCACCTCCGAATGCCTGCCCACCATTCTGCCTGTAAGCAACCAGAACATGCTATATAAGCCAGAAAAAGATAATAATCCTCATCTTGAGATTGAAGCAAGAGGGTCATAATTCACTTCCAGATTCTCGGATTTGAGATTGAATTCCCACGATCAGAACCAGAAACGTCAGCGCCTTCATTAGGTGTTGATAGGTGATACTTATTTGTGATTATCTTCAGGGAGATTTGAAGGACAAGGCAACTCCGGCCTGACATTTGCTATAAGTTTGCTCAGATCCAACTCCAGTTTCTTCATAGAAGAATTCATTCTATAGAGTTGGTCCTTTATATTAGCTTGTACCACTGCAGGTGAAAGCAAGTCTGGCTTTTCAATAACTTTAACAGCAGAGTTGGCAGCAACGTCAATCTAACAACAGACACATAAACGAAAATGAGCAAAGATATTTTGCAGCAGAAAAATGTCAAAATTGTTTTGAAATGAAATTTGGAACATTATCAAAATTACTAACTTTCACAAAGGCTGAATAAGAACTATGACATGACTTTGGGTGCCATTGTTAGAACAAGCTTACAACAGTGGAGAAAAAATATGATAGCAGCTCAAAGAGTTAACCGGAACAATTAATCTTCCGCAATCTGTGCCTTGTAGGACCGTGATCCAGATTGGGCAGATATCACACGGGGCATAAACAGAAAGTGCTATATGAGAGGGCCAGACAAAATATCATTATTGTGGCATTTGGTTAACTATTCAGGCAGCACCAGATATCACTATCATTCTTTTGGTGAGAAAAGTAAGCAACAGAATTGAAAAGCTGAGGAGAAAAGCTATGGAGTACTAGATTTGTGCTGGATTTTCTTAACTTTATTAATTAATAAACTGAAACAAACATGTCTTTATATAGGCTTACAAATACACAGACCACTAAGCCACTAAACTGACCACTACTACCACTAATAAAGCAACAACTATCCACTACTAGTAAACCATAAAACTATACCATAACTACTGCTGACAAATCCAAGAATATAGGACACTACTAACAAACTTAAATTTGACCAAGTCCTACTTTGATCATTTGTCAATATCTTTTGTTTATTTCATGAAATTGAAAGAAAACAACCTCGTCTATTTGCCCACCAAGTCCAAAGCTAGAGGTAAAATGGAAATGATTTTCCCATGCTCTCAACTTTCCCTATATTTCTGAATGTAGTTCCATAATTGGTAGTGGCCACAACCAAAATTATTCACATGCCCTAGCCGCTGGAACCGATCTAAAACTGGTCATCACATTGAATGTCTGACTAATTCCAAATCAGTCTAGCAAACAGATGACCTCACACACGGAAGAGGCATAAAGGTGACTAGTCACTCCAAAGAGATCCCTTTGAAACCTTTCTCTATGCACCAACCTCCTTCCCCAATTCCCAATTGAAGTTCACTTCTCATTTCTTTCTTTTATATCAGGTAAGCCCCCAACCCCAAACCCCCCCAACCTAGAAGCCCAATCGTGGCCATTTCCTTGTTCCATTGGTGACTCGTACCCCACCCCTAATGGTTGGAAGTGGAGGGTTCTTACCTATCCCTCACTTTTCAAGTTCCTCATTCATTTCTAGTCCACCTACTTTCTTGCAACAGAGATCTTTTATACCTAAAGCATCATAAGTTGCACATTACATTTTCTCATAGGCTAAACTTTTAAAAATAATTATTTACAATATACCTACTTTTGAGTCCAATTACATTTTGTGGTAGAGTAATAATTCTGTCAGTGTGGTGGAAAAATTCCTGGTAAAGAGTGCACTTACATTAAAATGCTACAAAAGTTTAGACCTTCCATGAGACTACTATACGGAATAAACACCATAATTACATCATCAGTTTTCACTTTTTTTTTTGGTTTCTTTTGGATAATTCCAAATCATTTCATTATGCACTACACCAGAATGCTGTCAACTTTAAAACATTACAATAAGTATGCCATTTAAATATCAAAAAAAAAAAAAAAGAATCCAATACAAATATCTGAACAACTCCACATTAGTAAAACAGGAAACAAGACCATGCTTAGGGGCTAAACTTTCAAATTATTACGAAGATATCCTATCCCACTTTTGAGTCCATTCACCTTCACATACCATAATTCTTTTGTCCTTTATTAACTCCATACCTATCCAGAATTGATAGTCGAATTGGATGAAGCCATGAAGGGATCAACAAACTTTCTAGTATTCCCAACTAGAAGAGCAATAAGCGAGAAATTTGAAATTGTACTCGCTTTCTATTAACACACACAAGAAGCAAACCTTTAGAATGAAATGATGATACAAGTATTTCTTCTTCCAATAATTACATAAGCTAATATATGAACAATGTCCTTGTAATGAAAGGGTAAGGATGTGGTAATTAATACACCTGACCTCCGTACACTTCTTTACAGGGAGCCAAATGCTTTCACATTTTCATATAACATTTACAGTACTTTAGAAATAGAATTCAGTCCAATTATAGTTTAATGCAAAAGAATTTGGAGAAAAAAGTAAAGAGAAAATAAAACAATAAGAAAAAAAAAAGAATTATGAGATAGCAGCAAGCCTATTACTACAAAAAGCTAGGTTCTTCTGGAAAATAACAGGCATAACCTTTCCTTATCTAGTTATCTTTCATGGAAATGCACCAATTTCCTTTCTCTATCTCGACCAATTGGGTGTTTCTCAAATATAGAAAAGGAAATATCACGAATAAAATAAGAAAAAACGCAAGAAGAAAAGGCAAAAAGGGAGTAAATTGATGAATCTGGAACGCAAAAAATGTAAGTAAGAAATACAAATTCCAGAGGCAAATTTCATCTACCTCTAAGTACATATTATGAAGACAGCAAAGAAAGGGCAGCAAATGGGTGCCTTTTCTTTGAGTGTCCTATTGTAAAGATTCATCTATTGTTTGTTGGTCAGTAATGTGTTTCTATTTAGGAATTTGCTCTTAACAGTTGAATAGATCTGTTTAAAGCTGCAACACTTGGGGGCTTTGTTATTTCTTTTGGATATTTATACACAGTTATACACACCCATTTTTTTTATCAATTATACCC
>NC_031991.1:18476340-18506067 GCF_001879085.1 Nicotiana attenuata | reverse complement strand
GCATCTAACATGTGCTAGTGAGCTCTACTTGTAACAAAAGATAGGAGAATGACTTCCAAAATTCCTATCGGTTTGAGCTTGACATCTCTAAAATTAATAAATTGTGCTATATCTACCCAACTGAGCTCGGCACCTCTTCAATCGTTAAAAGTAGGAACCATCAAGAACAGTAACCGTTTTTATGAAAGCTCTAAGAGTTACATAGTAGGTACTCAAGTTTTTTGGCATTTTACAATCTAAACACATAATAACAACAGTCTTCTCTTATTGTTTTATGCAATGCTCAAAGTGAAGTCGAGCCCTCGATATCTGTTCTCTTATGTCCTAAATCTATGTGAGTACAAACTTACGGAATAAACTTTAGAATTGATTAGATAATCTATACTATATCTTGTAGCACTCAAAATTATTAGTTAGCGTGAATAATCACAAGACTACTCAGACAAACTAGACAAAGATACAAATACTTCTGTTATTCGGTCAAAATTCAACTGCGATATAAAGTGAAGTGCAACAGAAGATTGAATTTAGCAGGATCAATCAACCGCCCCTTAGGAAAACATTAGTTAAAAGGATAATTTGACTAAATCGCCCTTATTTAATCTTAGATCTCAATTTATTGCTATTCTTGCTTTCACTATATTAGTCTCTCACCACATTTATTAGAGTGAGGGTAAAGGTGGAAACAATTAATTAGTTCTTTCTTGATTTTGTAAAATGAAAAGTATTTTAGAACAACTAGTTTTAGGAAACATGACAACTAAATGCGACTGGAGGAATATTTGAAATCTGCAAAATAATTATAATGAAAAGGGATGCAGAAAGATGAAACTGATTTGGATATTTTCAAACAGCAATATGATTTTTTCAACAGCAACCAATTAGGGAGTCTAATAATAAACTTGAGGTTAATCAGAGCACTGATTATATCAGGGTATAAAATTTAATTCAAACAGACCCTTTAGACTACTGAGAACACATACTTTTTTTCCTTTTACAAATTACTGAGAATAAAACAGAAACATATAACAAAGAAGAAATCTTGTTTATATACCGTTTGGCTAGCCATCTTCAGGAAAGCTTTACCAAGTGGCAAAATGCAGAACCTAGAAAAGGACCAATTTCATGTTCAGCACAAAATACAAAAAACTTTTATTCAAGAAAAATAAAAATAAAAACTCACATTCCTCTTCCACCAGCTAAGGCCTCTTCTGCTGGGTCTTTCCACTCATCAAACCTGCCCGATAAACCATTAAACCAAATGAAGATTTTCCATTCTTATGCCTATAAACTATCCGAATTCTTACTAACCCAAAAAGAAAGAAAAAGAGAATAGACTTACACCCAACCATAGCGCCGGTCAAATAGGAGGCGTTTGCAGGGGCGTTTTTGGGCGTTTGTGTTTGAAGTTTCCATTTTTAAGCTCGATTCCATAGTCGTAATATGGTTCGCTAAGAGCTAAAGGCATTACTGTTTGATGAGTTCTTTTGAGATGATTATATCTACAAATAAAGTCTTCAATGACCCCCCTTAACTTAGTATTTTAACATACGGCCCATAAATGTTTCTGTTATTTCAGTTAAGCCCATTGACCTAGACTTCCTTAGCCTGTTTGGCCAAGCTTATTTAAGCCAAAAGTACTTTTTTTTCAAACAAAATATTTTTTTTTTTAAAGTTGAAGTGTTTGGTCAAGCTTTCAGAATAAAAAAAAAATTAGTAGTAGTAGAAGCAGTTTTCGAGAATAAAAAAATAATTACTTCTCCCCAAAAGCACTTTTCTGAAAAGTACTTTTGAGAAAAATATACTTATAAGTATTTTGTAAAAGCTTGGTCAAACACTAATTGATACTCAGAAGTACTTTTCAAATGAGTTAGCCAAACACAGACTGTTTTTTACCAAAAGTACTTTTGAGAAAAACACTACACTTTTAAAAAAAAACACTTCGCAAAATAGCCTGATTTTAGAAGTTTTGCCAAACAGACTATTATAGCCTTACTTGACAGTGACTTTGTTGCCCTGTGGCCCTGCCCTGGATCCAAAATATAAAAAATTATTTGTGATTTGAAATCAAATTAATAAAGTGTGATTTTAAAAAAGAATATTAGCATTCTATTTTTTTTATTGTCTTTCTTTTTCTTTTTTAGTTTTGGTTAGTAAACTTTTTTCTCAATTTTTAATAAACAATCGAGAGTGACTAAGTGAAAAACTATAGGCAGATTTAAAACATGTTTCACGATTTAACTGAATATGATTTTGAAAATTGATGTAATAATTGAGTCTAGTCTATCATGAGCAAGTGGGAGATGTTAAAAATTGGGTCTGAATATTAGGTCACTCCATGAGGGCTGACCCGATCCATTAAAGATAACGATGGTGTTAACTTCCTCGGAGAAGTTACTGATTCAAAAAGGAAACTGTTGTTGCACCCTATTTTGTACTAGTCAAACAAGATTCAACTTGTGATTTCTTGTCCTTGATGAAAGAGAGTCGCCACCTAATATTTAAAGGTATACTAGGGTACCTATTTAATTACTAAGTCATATTCTTTATCAGTCTGCTAACCGTTGGGATTATGGGTAAGGGTTCTTGTTCTTCCACGGGAAAGGTGTTAAGCACCCCTTAAAATCTACCTGAGGTAGTTCCATAGGACTTAGACTAGATTTAGAATTAATTATTTATACTATGCCTTAACTAGTGTTATAGAGATATGACTTATCGTATATTAGGACCTAATTCTTAAAAAGGGAGGGTGTAGTTTAAAATGGTATGAATTTATAGAGGAAAATAATGTTAGTACGTATATATTGAAAAGTATGTGAGTAGGATAACTAAATTTAAACACTTGTTCCTAAAGCATGGAGGTGTGTATTGTTCGAATGAGATGGGAGCAAACCTAAGATATACCTTGATTCGAAGACTTGAAGAAAAAACCATTTTTTGAAAATCCTTTGAGGCGAGGCGACAACACTTCATTTTTTCAAAATAATTTGATTCCCTTTTTGAAGATGAAGCTTGTGTTTCTAATCTGATTTTTCCTTTTGAAAGTTTGGTTGCCGTCCTTTGCTAAGCTTTGGGATTCAAAATCTTTTAAGGAAAAAGGTGAACGAAAAACATAGTAGTGATATAAAAATTATAATTAGCGAGTGGGAGATTAGCTACTAACTAATTCTTGTTTTAATCCTATGTTGTTTAAGGCTTGCCTAAGTTTATATGACATAGGATATAAATTAAAGCATTCAATCCAGTACAATACTGTTGTATACATGTGAGATAAAATATCAACAAGGATGCAGCAAAGTGCGACAAGGCAGTCAACTAAAGCGACGAGGCAGTAAATAATAAAAGGAATTTAAAGGGAAAGGATTGGACTCTGGTATTTGGGCCTCAAAGAGAACTTATACTAATGTGGTGATTATATATGGTAATGATTTACACAGAAAATATTTCGTTGTCAGTAAACACTAAACCCCTAGAGAATAACAAGTGTCAATGAATTAAGGTAAGGAGAGAACTCCACTTAAGGTTGAGGCCCCCTTTCGATCCCCGACACTTCAAAGTTCCCAAGGATCTCGAGGCCCAGGGCAATGCTTGTGCCGAGTAGAGAAGCCCAACCTAGAGTTAAACTCTACTCTTAAATATCCCTAACCACTAACGACTCATTTTTCTTATGGTTTAAGTGTCAATGAGGATCTTTCAATGTAAACCAACTACCACAATACAACCTACCATGGAAGTATACTTCTCCCTTAGCAGAATAACATAAGGACACAAGAATAGTTTCATTTTTAACCTCATTTCCAGTAATAAAGGAATAAAACACATGTCCAACAAGTCAAACACACATAGAGGTAGGAATACTATTGATGTTACTGCCAAAAGAACTTAACACTTGAGATCTCATCTAAGAAAAAACATATAGCCTAAATATGCATCCATACAAATGCCCATGTCTTAGCAGACTAATCACAGATTAGATAGCTCAGGCCTTGCCACTAGCACATATATAAACACTACGTGGAACTCTTAAAAACCATCAACAAGGATTCAAAAAAAAAAATAGTCACAATCAAGTAGCTTCTACAGATGTTATCAAAGATACCAGAATATGGCCAGGATTCTTAGTAGGACTATAGGCTTACAAATTAAATAATGGAGTTCCTAAAGGTGCTCAACAGGATCACATTCTGATAATGTTATTAACCTTAAGCAAACCATTATATTCAGGCAGTAGCAATAAAGAATTTCTCATAGGATTTAAAAATTAGATTCAGTTCAGATTAGCAGGAAAGAAAGAACTGAGTACAACTTTAAAACAAAGTATGAAATCATGAAGCCAAACAGGGGTACATACAATATTTAAAATCAACTGTACATAGATGCTTTAAATGATCTTACAAAGACAGGGTAAACTTCACAAAGTCAGCAATGTCATAAAGGGATTAAAGGCGAGAAAAGTAATGTACCTAACAGGTTTAACTCAGCTATGCAACTGAGAGTTACATCTAAACATGAGGCAATTATGTTTAGCTTGACAACAACTACCATTCAACTATAACAAACATAATTATGACCTATTTTTATGAAAGGGGATAACTTAATCTTAACAGAATATATACCGAAGGGTTATTGATGGTTCATAAGAGTTCAGATTAATAAGATTGTTTCATATATGTGCAACCAACAGTTAGATATGAACATAAGACTATCATAATAATAGCTCAGAAAGCTGCTAGTGAACAAACATTGATACGGAGGAGGAGAGCACTTAAATACTTAAACTTCTCATGCTTCAGTTAAGTGGTGAAAAATTAAACTATGCTCTCTCAGGTTTATCCTAGTTAGGATTATCAACAACAATCTCGATTACAACAGAATGCAGGAAACAATGTGTAGAGATAGAGATCATAATAGAACCATTAACAGAAAATCTGAAGTCTAGACAAGCATGGAAGGTCATTGAGTCATATTAGGGAAAACTTAACCATGTAAACTATTTGGATTTAGAAATGAAAGTCGTTAAGCTCATATAACAGTCTAGTCAATACCAATTAGATATATTCAGAAACATGACAAATGACCACAAATCAACAATACCTTATCATGAACTGGAGATAACATTTCTATACTAATCATAAAAATCATAAATGAATACAGTTAGCAGATGACAACAAGCATATGCATGACATTCAAGTAAGATGATCAAAAGAGAAGAGTTGGAGGTGTACTGACCTTCTCGAGGTCAGCAGACCAAACAAAGATTTCTTCTAATTGTCTAAGACCAAAAGCTTCAAGCTTCAAGCAGTGAAAGTACTCAAAAACAAAAAGAGAAAGAACTAGAAATTAGTAAGAAACCCTAACTTTATGAAATCTTAGGATTACTTCTGTGTTTGTGTTATTTCTTAGGTGATTGTTGGTGTGTTTTTGGTTATTCTATGTGAGATCCATTAAGGCCCTATTTATAGTGTCATTTAATGGCTCTAGGGTTTCAACAAATTCAAATTGTGAGTGGAAGATGACAGATGGTAGATGGTGTGAGAACGATTGAGTGAAAATCATAGACGAGCGAAGGTGAAAAGTAATGAGGAATTTTACCTGAGCGATTTGAATTTTAGAAAGCATCAGCTAAGGCTCATTGTCCAGAGGTCACAACGTTTGACCTCTGGACATCGAATACTCATGATGAACCCTAAGAAAATCTCCATGCATGCTCTAATTTGATAGCTCATGAGAGAAATCAGATGATTTGAGGTTTTCCCCTTCGAGCTTAGGGTTTCAGGTTTGGGCGTTTGAAAGTTTGTCGGTGGAAATGGAAAGAAATCGGAGAGAACCACAATTAACAGGGACAAGATGGATGATTCGAAGTTGATTTGGTTGACCTTGCACAAAATTGTGCAAGTTTTTAGGATTGATGGGCTGATGGGAATGAGAGAAAAGAGAGAGGAAGGGGAAAGAGAGGCGGTAGGGGAGTGTGGTAAATAATTAGGGTTTGAGAGATTGGAGAGGCCGTCTCTGAGTTAAGGTTGAGAGATCAGATCTGGGCCGTTGATCTTTTAGATCAACGGTCCTGATATTTAGGGACTAAATCCTTTTTGTGGGAAATTTTGGTGGTCGTTGGGTCCTTGTGATCCAATGGTTAAGATTAAATGTTTGGGTGCTTAAAAATTAAAGAGGAGATAGAGTTAAAAATCGTGGGCAAATGGACGGCCTAGATGATTTGTGTTTATTTTGTGAGTGTGAGATACGGGTGATGTGGCAGGTTATGATTGGTTAAAAAGTAATGGCAAGAATTGCCAACATGGATTGAAGGGGTTGTTTGGGTTGGGTATTTTCGGACTGGGCTCCTGCATTGGGCCAAAATTAGCTTAAAAAATAGTCATTTTATGTTTAATTGGATATTTGCAATTGTGGCCTTTTGTCTTTTAATCCCTTTTAAAATTAATTTGAATAGACTTAACCAATTTCTAATAAAAGTATAGTAAAATCATAATAATCAAATATACTACTAATTGTTGCATTCATTTGTAAAATACTTTATCTCCTAAATTATGAACTTATTTCGAATTATTAACATAGTGACCTATTTAATTAAAAATGAGAAATGACTCATTAAATTAATTGTAAAACCAATACGGTGAATTTTATTTTAATAATCTAAACAATGATAAGTATATTTATAACTACATAATACTGAGTGGTCGCCAGAGTGCAGAGGCTTTCTCCAGAGTGCAGAGGCTTCTCCAGATGTTGTCACAGGTATATTGACTGTCCAATCTCATGATATGTATGCTCTTATTGATCCCAGTTCCACTTTTTGTAATACCCCGTACATTCTGACTAGGTGTGTATATGTTAAATGGGTATTAATTTGATATTTTAGATATATAAAGTCCTAGAGGGATAATTATTGATGAAATTAGTTGTTTCGGAATCAAGATGGAGAGTGAGGTGCATAAGATTCGACAAAATCGACTAAGTTTACAAAAGGTCCGTCTTCCAGTAGCAGTTAGTGAAAATGTGTAAGGAATTTGGGAAAACTCAAAAGATGAAAGTTGTAGGCCTTTGAAATAGCTTTCCAACTATATATTATGGAGCTCGAACGGATCTCAGTGCAAAATGTTATGTGCATTATATAGAACAGTGCGATATGCGCGCCCCGTGCGCGCCCCGAGCGTGGCCGTGCACCTGTGGCAGTGTTAGTGCCATTTTGACAGGTGCGCGGGGGCGCACTTGGGGGGGGGGGTCATTTTAAAGCCCTACTTCGTCCCCCATACTCTCAAAACACAAAAACTTGCTCTAGAAAGGGGAGCTCTCAAAAATCTAACTCCTTAAGGGTCCCTCCACCACCCAAGGTAAGTTCTAATGGTGATTCTAAGTTAATTTCAATTTCCCAACATCTTATTAACATGGTTAAACCCTCCATATCATTAGATATTCGATTGGGACATCATTGTTGAGAGAAGAAACCCTAGAACTCGAATTCAAGAGGAGTGAACTTCAAAAAGGTAATGTCTTCACCCTCTAATTGATTCTAGCATTGGATTAATGATTATAGACTCTAGTTCATGAGATATGAGTTGATGGGTTTGATAGAAAGCATGAACGGTTATAGGTTTGGGTTGTTAATTGTTGATTATTGGTTAAGGGTGTTGTTTACCTTATGGGTGTGAGCACGTAATTTTTGCCCTATGTGAAATACTCCTACAATTTAAAGAAATAGATTTTTTTTCCAATTGTTTGCAATTTTATAGGATTTTTGTAGGATTTTTTTGTTAATTGTTTGCATTTTTGTGCACGTTTAATTTTGTTTAAAACCATGAAAATATCAAAAATATCATGCATTTGCATTTAGATTTTGTGTTCATGTTTTAGGATTAAATTAGTTAATTAATTGCTTTATAAAAAAATGAAAACCACAAAAAATTGGCTCATTTTATATTTTTAGCTTTTAATTTTAGATTAGTAATTTTTCTCTTTTAATCTAGGGTCAACTAGTTTTTACAAATATTGTAGTTAGATAATTAGCTTAATTTTATAATTTAAATTAATTTAGAAATTTAATTTAGGATTTTTAATTAATGGAAAAGAAAAGAAAAACAAAGAAAAGAAATAAGGAAAGAAATTGAGGAAGAAAAGAGGCCTATTTTTAAACCTGAAATTGGGCCAATTTATACCCAAGATCCGCCCACAACCCAGGCCCAAAACCAAACACACCCGGTCCACGCCCCCCACTAAACCAAACGACCCCGTTTTGCCTTCTTTCATCACAACCGTTGGATCCCTATGATCCAACGGCCCGAAACTAGGCACCCTTTTTGTATAAAACTGTCTGAAGCACCCCCCCCCCAACCCCAATGACACCCCTCATTTCATCTCCCCACCTGAAGAAGCCCAACACTAGCCGCCCTAAATCCCCTCGCCGGCTCCGCCTTGCTCTGCAGCCGGAAATCGCCTCACGGCGACGGAGACACCCCAAACCCTACCAAAATCACACTATATAATCTCCTTTACCTCCCCTTTCCAAATCTCCAAACCATTTTCCCCAAATCCTTACCAAACTGCCCAAATCTTAGATCTGAAAGTTCAACCCCAAAACCCTAAATCACCCAAACGGCCCCAAAATCACAACCCACATTCCTCACACCCCTCTGAACCCTAAACTACAATCAATTTCCCAAAAATCCCCGCCACTTTCTTCGAATTTCAAATCCGAGATCCTCTGAACCCTAACCTTTTTCCCCTTTTCTGGTTTCCGGTCAGAGTTTGGTCGTGTGAACCCCAAACTTTCATTAGTCGACTGTTCTTGCTAAGAACAGTCGATTAATGTTAGTTCAAGTTCATATCATCCTGTTGAAACTTGGTCAAAGTTCGTTAGATGGTCTAGTTTTATTTTGAAAATGAACATAGGTAACTTCTTTCGCTCTCTCTTTGCTTTTCCTTTTTTCTTTGTTGATTCCTCTTCATGTTTAATTGTGTCTGATTTAGCCGCATGATTTAGGTTCTCTTTTCTTTTCTTTGACTGTTAGTTTCATTAATTGCATGATTTAAGATTTCATCATTAGAATTTTAATTTGCTTAGGTTCATATTTAATTAGGTTTAGCATTTTAGGTTCTGATGATCTGCTTGTTCTATTTTTCCTTTTATGTTTGTTCTTATTGCAAGTTTGTTTCAGTGTCAGTTAAGATAATTAGGATAGTGTTAAAAGTTAATCAATTGCCTATTTAGCCGATTCCTGATTGTTTTAGCTTTAGCTTGATTCAATCTTGTTTAATTGGAATTAGTTAGTTTTGATTTCTTGTTTTCTTTGCATAAGCATTCTGGATTTCGATAGTTATTTGAGTATGAGTTAAATGCATTGTTTGTTTAGGATTAATTGATTTACAATTTGTCAATTAGGTTCAAACCTCAGAATTGAAACATAGACCTTAGTTTAATTTCAGAAAAATAAAATGTAAATACCCTAGGTTTGCAAATTAAGGCAAGTTTAGGAAAACCTAATCACTCAGCTGTTTCTAGAAGGCCCTAAATAGATCTCTAAAATCATAATAGGAACAAATTTGGTTCAGAATTGAAATATCTAGTAATTAAAGGGGTAAAACTGGATTTTTACATAGGATAAATATCAGAAGGTTCTAGTATTTGGGACAGCTGCCCCCATTTTCAGCAAAAGATGCTGAAATTGGGTGAAAAAAGGACATACAACTGTCAAAGATGTTGTACTATTCTGAAATTTCAGAATTTAGGTCAGAATATTCCCTTTTGATGCCATCTTTGTACACTCTATAAAAGGAAAAGCATTCACTCATTCTCAGAGAGATAATCATCAGCATTTTTTCTACACAAAAGAGTCTTGAAAACATAGAGATCAAATTCTGAAAATTTCCAAAGATAGATACAAATGCACTCTGAAAGAAAAGGATTCAGGGATTCTTCTGTTTTCCACTACTGGATTTTGAACTAAAGTCTTTGAAAATCCCTCCTACTATGGCAAAAGTTTGATTCAGTGCCTCGATTTAAGTTCTGTTTCCTTTTCGCTGTGGACTTCTGGTTGGAACTGGTTTATTTTGGTTCATATTCTGAGTGTTATTGCACTGGGGTTGTTGCTGTGTTTGGTTGCTGATTAAGCTTAACTTTTGGTTTTCTTGACCTTTATCCGGTCATCTTCTTGTTGTTTTCTCTTTAAAGGTATGTAATCACTCTTTACATTAAATAAAACCCTTGGTCTAGATCTTGTTTCTTGTCCATGTGTATGTAGTTGCATGATTCTGTGGTAGATACTAGCCTGTATTTGTTTGTTACCGACTCCCTTATTAATGCTTTGTTTGTCTTCGATGGTATGAAGATGCTGTTAGATCTGTCAAATTTTTAACTATAATACTGGTATAGTAGTTTTTATGTTTCAAAATAACGTTAAGGATGTGAATCTGACCACCAGTTGGTCAGATTCATTCCATAACAATGCATATTTTTCAGAAGTTTAGTAGAAAAGTTGCAGGTGGTCGATCCTATAACTAAAGTAGCAAGTATGTTCTGGCTTGGTTGAAGCTGAAAGCAGTAGCAGTTTAAGAATTTTTATTTAGTTTAGGACATTGATTCTTATGTATATTGGGAGAAAGACTCATAATCTATATCTGATTAACCATGTAAAGTCGCATCTATTTTGCATCCCTTTGTAAAACTGCCATATTCCCTCCCCTTTTAATTCTGGATTATTGTAATGGACTGGACCATTTTATTATTTAATATCCAGTAATTTATCTCTTTTGAACTGAATATAGAGTCCATACTCATTAGGTCTTCTAAAGGAGGACCAGATGAGACGGGCCAGACTTATAGAATGGCCCAATAAGCCTGAATAAGTCTGGACTCTAGGTCATTAGGCCTGGACCCTAAGCACAGAATTTGGTTCAGTTGTAGAAGTTCTCTTTTCTTATAAATTATGGTTAAATATAGAGGTGGATAGGCCCAGCTAGAAAACATGTAGCAACTGGGCCCGCCTAAATATAAGCCCAATGTAGGTCGTTTGAATCAGACTCAGCAAGACGTCTTTGAGTCTTTTTACTTCTGGGCCAAACTCCAGCCCAATATAGCTTTAAGATTGCTGGTTCTCCTTAAATAAGTAAGTAATGGGCCACTGCTGGCCCAAAACCCATTTCAGCATTGATTAAAAGCTTCTTAGTGAATTTCAAATTTGGTTCAAATAGGGGCATCCTTAGTTTGCTTTGGTGAAACACAATCCTTTTTCAAAACAATTGAGGTGTGCCATACACAAACAAAATCCATAATCTATGGCCCTCACATTAATATTAACTTAGTATAGAAAACACCTTTGAACATCCGTAGCTTGCTTTAGGCACATTTTATAATAAACTATCGTGGCTATGGGTACGGTTCCCGTGGCATAGTCATGATACCTAATTCCCAAATTCAGGGGTGCATTTCATGTAACCCAATCATAACAACTTCGAATATTAATAAATTAAACATGTCGTGAACCGCGGGTGCATTTCATGTAGCGTGGTTCGCCGTGTGCTCCAAAACAAACAAGTGTACAACAAATCGTAACTTGTTCAAGATTAAATTCCATAAATCCTAAAAAGCGGTTTAAAATAATTAAAAAGCGGTTATAAAGTTAAAATGCACAATAGGTTTAAAACGTGTAGTAAATCAGATAATAGGCCAATTTTAATAGTTTAAGCGACCGTGCTCGAACCACGGAACCTGGGAATGCCTAACACCTTCTCCCGGGTTAACAGAATTCCTTACTTAGAATTTCTAGTTTCGCAGACTTTTAAATAAAGTCGATTTTCCTCGATTTGGGATTTAAAATAAACCGGTGACTTGGGACACCATAATCCCAAGTGGCGACTCTAAATAAATAAAATAATCCCATTTCGATTAATGTCACTTTAATTGAAAAAACTCCCCTGTATCCCCTTTCGGGTGGTAAAAAGGAGGCGTGACAGCTCTGGCGACTCTGCTGGGGATCTAAACCCAGAACTTCCGGTTCAGGGTTCAAGAATTCGAGCTTAGAATAACTGTTATATTTGGTTTTTATTTATTATCTGATTTGTATTACATGTTTGGGCCTAATGTGCTAAATGCCGCTTTTTACCGCTTTGATATTATTTGAACTGTATATAAACTGCTGCGAAACCCTTCTCTTCTCATCTTCGGGGAAGTGCACGCTGGCGTGACTTCTTTTTTGTTAGTGTCATACCCTATTTTAGAAAGAGGTTCGGACAAGTTACAAAGCCGGATGGCCTTTTGGTTCCCGGTACGTAGCCCCCCCCCCCCGGCTCGAGTTGTCCGCTCGAGTACACCAAGTCTAGAACAATACACCCAGGTTTTAAACCTAGAATAACTCAGCCTCATGCCAGATCCCTAGTAGGAACGCTTATTTGCATCATGTGCATTTGACTTTGGGGACTCAACACAGAGGTTGGGTCCATCTAGGACAGGTGTACCCAAAAATTAAAAGACCATCCTGATACATTTTACGTGCTACTTGTACCATTATTTGCTTCGGATTGCATATTGACCGGCTTCTAGAGTAGGAAGAAAAATTCGGAAAAATCAAATTGAGGCATGAGAGAGATAATTACCTTCTTTGGAAAAAATCTGCTGTCCAGAAATATACCGAAACTCTGCCAAAATTTTGAAAAAAAAAGAGAGAGAAAGAAAGGAAAATTGTTTCAAAATACTTCATGTTTTCTGTAGCATCAAAACTGACCGAACTACGCGGGTTTGATTCTCACCGGATGTGGGATACGTAGGCAACCCTCATAGGGTCCAGCCCCACTTTTGCAAAAAAAAAAAAAAAATAATAACCCCAAAAATTCGAAAATGTCGTCATTTGTTGTCAAAAATAAAATGGGTAATGCCGTTTTTGTTTAAATAGGCCGAACATATCGACGGGGCGCCGGAAGGCCGTTTTTGCAAGAATAGCCACCGACAGTTTTCTTTGACAAATTTTTGGCCACCTAGCAAGCACAGCCCTAAAATCTTCCTTTTCGAAGTGTTGAAGGGCCGTATTTGCAAAAGTAGCCGTTTTATTTAAATTTTGCAAAAATAATCTCTTTTTATCAGTTTTAATAAAATACACTTTGTTTTAAACCAATCACCTTAACCTAAATGTGCAGAATGAGCACAAGTCAAAACTTACCAATGAAGGTCATGACCAAGATTCCGTTAGAACTACACATGTGGTGGGAAGATTTGGGTGAGCAAGGACGAGACATGGTCAACCATTATTTGGGGGGGCTCACCGGATTACTAAAGATCAGGCCTAGGGGAGATATAATAAAGGCACTGGTGACATTTTGGGATCCAGCTCACAACGTTTTGCATTTTTCGGACTTCGAACTCACGCCCGCTTTGGAGGAGATAGCCGGTTATGTTGGGAGTACCGAGGGTCTAAGACATAAATATCTGGTCGCCCCAAGGGCCGTCACCCCTCACAAGTTTCTGGATTTGCTAAAGATAAGCAGGGGGGTCCATTATGCAGATTTGGGGACTGGGTTTTCCACTCTACACTTCATATACCAGCGGTACGGACATATAGAGGGATTTAAAAACTCGAAAAGCAGAGTTTGTAGTAAAGGGAACCGACTAAAGTGGGAAGAGCATAGCTATTTCGCTTTCATGGTGGCATTTTTGGGTCTTCTAGTGTTTTCCAAGAAGGACGGGAATATTGATGTACAGATAGGCGGAGTCGTCAATACTTTGCTTGCCTATGCCAAAAGCACCCTCGCACCTATAATAGTATCTGAAATATTCCGAGCTCTCATAGCCTGCAAAGCCGGGGTAGATTTTTTTGAAGGGTGCAATTTGTTACTACAAATGTGGATGATTGAGCATCTGTGTCATCGCCCTCGGTACATGAATTACGTATCTACAGGGAAAAGCTGCATAGAGGAGTTTGATACAAGGGTCGATGGGTTCAAAATGCCAGAAAGGGTCGTAGAGTGGATATCTTGCCTTCGCTCCGTCACTGCAGATCATATAGAATGGACATTGGGTTGGCTTCCTGTTGATGAGATCATATACATGCCTGACACCGGTCCCCACTTCCTCTAGATGGGTCTCAGAAGTATCCAACCTTATGCCCCGTACCGATTTTTGAGACAGCTAGGAAGGTGCCAAATAGTCCCCAAGGACGAAGACCTTAACATTCATGCAGTCGAGATCCGCCTCGATGGCTAATTTCATGAAGCAGTGGTTCGCCAGATCTGGAGTGAGTGCCAATATTTGACGGCGAATACCCGAGTACGTGATTTATCCAAAGGTGAAGTCTCATCCGGTTACCTTGCTTGGTACAAAAGGAATGTTGAGTTTGGAAGACCAGCTAAAAGACCCCACCTCCAAGAATTTGTTGAAGCATCACAAGAACAGTGGGAGTGGCTGACAAAAGAAAATGAATACAAGGCCACCATAAGCAAGTTGGAAAGGCAAATCAGAGATCTTAAGTTTGATAGTGATGTGCAAGCCGCTGCAGATAAGGGTGAAAAGAAAAAGTTAACCCAAGAAAATGAAATCCTCTGAGCCCAAATCCAGAAGATGAAAATAGCAGCTGAAAACCAAGTAAGAAGCAGAGCAGATGAAAGACTCATAAACGGTCTTAGAAGGAAAATATGTGAGTACGAGAATGATTTGGAAAAATCCGAAGATAGTCTGGCAAGAGCCCGGGCACAGTTGGCAAAGAGCGTAGAGGGACGGGTAGAGTTTTTTCGGCAATTAAAAAGGAAATATGATGGAGAAGTCACAAACCTGAAGAAAAAGCTAACTACGTTTGAGAATGAAATGGCTAAACAAGCAAAAAACTTTAAGGCAGAGAGGGAACATTGTTATGCATTAATGGCCCAAATTGAGGAGGACATGCAACAATTGCAGGAGCAAAGCCATAATGACGCCCAACTTCTGGAAGCTAGATCTCAACATATTGGGCGCCTGCTCCAAGAGAAAGGCATCATTAGAGAGAGGATTAGGAGAATTGCTGACTATATCGTCAAGAAATGCCATGAGTGAGAGGATATGACTAGATCCACTTTCTTCGCCGTAGTGATGACTTTTGTTCGCCAGATAATGGATGACCTGGATCGTCTCCAAGGAGATCTTGCACACAGGCCCTCGGCGAGACCGAATGATGTTCCGCGGGCCCCTGGAGCAGTTCTGGAAGCACTTATGTACTCCTGATTTGTCTTTTCGAGTCTGTATTTCAATTTCCTTTTAGAGTCTATTTTGAGTCTGTTTTAGTTTGTTCAGTTCTTAGGTATGATGGAATCTCTGTAACAGAGAAAATTAGAAGTTTTTATTTAATGAAAATTCGATAAAAAAACCAAAAAATTGTTTATTTCTTTTATTTTGCATTTATCCCTTGAACTACGTGATGATCTGATTCGCGCGGCGTCGCGATACGTAGTCAATCCACATCGGATCCGGTCATAGCTGTAAATAACTCGAATAGGAGAAAAATGATGAAAATAGGGCACAAGAAAAGTGTCACGACCGGGATTTCCCACCCTCGGGAGTCGTGATGGCGCCTACTCGTAGAAGCTAGGCAAGTCAAATTATTAATTACTTTCCGTTTACAACATAATCCCTTTTAACAATTCATGGAAACAATATAAAAACAATGAAATTAAATAGTAGCGGAAGTCTTAATTATAGAAACTGAATCAACATGCGGAATAGTCAATATAATCCTCTACCCAAGACTGGTGTCACAATACTCACGAACTGCTAAGGAATACTAAACACAAACGTCTGAAAGAAAACATAAGCTGTTTGTCTCGAATACAATGAGGCAACAGGCTAAAAAGAGAGAATAAGGGAGACGCCGGGCTTGCGGACGCATGCAAGGCTACCTCGGGTCTCACCGGACTGAAGGCCTACTCTCGTACTAATGCTGCTGCTGCTGCTCGAAACCTGGACCTGTGCAAATAGCACAGAGTGTAGCATCAGCACAACCGACCCCATGTGCTGGTAAGTGTCTGGCCTAACCCCGGCGAGGTAGTGACGAGGCTAGGACCAAACTCCAGATAAACCTGTGCAGATATATATATATATATATATGCAAGTACAACGGAGAAATAGCAGGAAAATAACAATTTAGGCTGGGGAAAGGGGGCATGCTTCAGGGTAACAGATAGAGTCAAAATATCAGGAATGATGGTACGTCCATCTACAGTTTAACTTCTAACAATAATGGAAAGGTAAAACAACTTTCATATTCAACTCATCTTGTTGCAGGCGTGCAACCCGATCCCATATCTCAATATCTCGTGGTAGGCGTACCACCCGCTCCCATTTCAATGTCACTCGTGGTAGGCGTACCACCCGCTCCCGTTTCAGTATCACTCGTGGTAGGCGTACCACTCGCTCCCATTTCAATATATCATTTGTGGTAGGCGTACCACTCGCTCCCATTTCAATATCATTTGTGGTAGGCGTACCACTCGCTCCCATTTCAATATCATTTGTGGTAGGCGTACCACTTGCTCCCATTTCAATATCATTTGTGGTAGGCGTACCACCCGCTCCCATTTCAATATATCATTTGTGGTAGGCGTACCACCCGCTCCCTTTACTTTTAACCCATAACACAATACAATCCCGGCAAGGGAACAATCAAATTAATACTCTTTCCCGGCAAGGGAACTATAACAACAAGTCAAACATCCTGACAAGGGAGAGTCAGCTACAACCAATCCTATTCAACTTTTTTCCTGGCACAACTAATACCAATATTTAGTCACAACGTTCAAAGGATCAAACAAGGATACGCAATTATCAAATTAAGACTCACGGTCATGCTTGACTCCGAAGCATGGATACTCGTCACCATGCCCAAACGTCATACCCAACACAAACAAGTAGCAATTTTGACCCAACTCCTAATCCCTCAAGCTAGGGTTAAACCAAACACTTACCTCGATGCTTTGAACTCAACTCAAGTCTCAACTATGGCTTTACCCCGTAATTCTACCTCCAATCCGCTCGAATCTAGCCACAAATTACTTAATTACATTAATAAACACTAAATGATTCAATTTGAATGCATAAAAATGAATTTCCCAAAGTTTTTCCCAAAAATTCCAAAATTGCCCCCGAGCCCACGTGGTCAAAACCCGAGGTTCGAACCAAAACCCGGTTACCCATTCCCCCACGAACTCAAATATGCAATTTGTTTTGAAATCGGACCTCAAATTGAGGTCCAAATCCCCAACTTTTAGAAAACCTAGGTTCTACCCAAAACCCCCAATTTCACCCATGAAAATCATTGATTTTAAGGGGAAAACATGTTAAATGATGTTAATAATTGAAAGAATTGAGTAAAAATCGACTTACAATTGATTTGGAATGAAACTTGTTCTTGAAAATCGCCCAAAGGAGTTGTGTTTTGAAAATGGGGTGAAAAATGACTCAAAAATGACTAAGTATAAAAATTGCTGGGCTGCAGATATGGGAATTGCGAACTGGGGTTCGCAATTGCGAACCCCGACCAAATGTGGGAATTGTGAAAAATAGTTCGCATTTGCAAACTCAGGCCCAGATGAAAGGTTTCGCATTTGCGAGAACCAACTCTTCGCATTTGCGAGAATTCTGTCGCATTTGCGAACATAGAAGAAAAGGAGACATTCGCATTTGCGAAGGAAAATCTCGCATTTGCGAGACTGGGTAGACCTGGGCCATCTTCGCAATTGCAAGTGGCCGTTCGTATTTGCGATATCGCATTTGCGAACCAGGCTATCGCAAATGCGAAGCCTGCAGGTCAGAAATGCATCAGCTGTGATTTAACTTCCAAAAAGCTCTCGTGACCTATCCAAAACTCACCCGAGCCTTCGGGGCTCCAAACCAAATATGCACACAACCTCAAAAACATCCTACGGACTTACTCGCGTGATCAAATCGCTGAAATAACATCATATACATTGAATTAAACCTCAAAATTCATAATTTCCTCCAAATTTTCATAAAACATCAAATTTCCATTTTAAGTCCGAAACACGTCAAACGACGTCCGTTTTCAACCAAACTTTACAGAAAGCTCTTAAACCATTTATAAGACTTGTACCGGGCGCCGGAACCAAAATACGAGCCCGATACCATAGTCTTTTAATCAAATTTCATTTTCATTTTCCTTAATCATTTCCAGAAAATAATTTCACACAAAAATTCATTTCTCGGGCTTTGGACCTCGGAATTCGATTCCGGGCATACTCCCAAGTCCCATATTTTCCTACGGACCCTCCGGAACCGTCAAATCATGGGTCCGGGTCCGTTTGCCCAAAATGTTGACCGAAGTCAAATATATTCATATTAATATCAAAATTTAGCTTTTTTCACACAGAATTCATATTTAAGCTTTCCGGCTACGCGCCCGGACTGCGCACGCAAATTGAGGCAACCGTGAATGAGGTTTTCGAGGCCTCGGAAGCACGGAATGAATGAGAAAATAGGTGATGACCCTTTGGGTCGTCACAAAAAGAGAGAAAACAATGAGAGAGTGCAAAGAAATAAGAGAGCAAATAATGAAAAGTGTAGAAGAAAAGAAAGATCGGGGAGATAAACAAAAGCCGGATGAGACATGCAACCGTTGCGAAACATGTAGAAAAACGTTAACTGTATAGGTGCATTGCATTCCCCAACGTGCGATTCCCTATGTGTTAATTGTCTCAAACTAACCGTTTTGTTGTGTCTGCTGTTGAGATTAGGTTCTGTATCTAAGGTGGTTGGTTTTGTGGTAACCTGGCTTCACACCCTTACTTTACAAGATCCAAAGGAAGTGTCAAAATGTCGTCAGAGAGTCATCTACCAACAATTCCCATCCCAGAGGACAGCCCGCTGTCGGTTATCCCAACGTTAGAGTCAGCAACTGCTGAAGAGAACAGGGCACTGCGCCTCCGCATGTTGGAAATGTGGGATGCTTGGTCTAACGGTAGAGAGCCGCCTAGTACAATACCTGGTTTCCCCGAGCTGATTCCCAGAACAAGTGGAACCTCCAACATCATAATAAATTACCCAAACAGCCAACGCGGATATCCCACCATGTAAGCCCATTTCACCGGAACACCTTCTGAGGTTCACCCCCAAGCATTGATTTCGGGAGTGGCTTCTAACATATTCACCACACCACCAACCTCGGCCACGGCACAGCCGACATTGCCCAGGCCAAGCTTTGAGCCGTCATCCTTTACTTTCCAAACACCACCATTTCTATTAGACACGGCTCATGTCACTACAAACTCCTACCCGCAACAACCTCGGTATGAGTTTATTACGGGACAAGAGAGAACTGTAAAGAATCCCGAACAAGAGGAGATCACTCGAAAAATGAAAAGCATAGAGTGAAGTCTCAAGAACATACAAGGCCTGAGTGGCCAGAAGAGTGTATCCTACGCTGACTTGTGCATGTTCCCGCATGTTCATCTGCCTATCGGTTTCAAGACTCCCAAATTTGAGAAATATGATGGACATGGAGACCCCATAGCTCACCTGAAGAGGTATTGTAATCAGTTGAGGGGAGAGGGTGGAAAAGAAGAGCTCCTAATGGCCTACTTCGGGGAGAGTTTAGTCGGGATCGCATCCGAATGGTATATGGATCAAGACATTTCCCGCTGGCACATATGGGATGACTTGGCCCGAGACTTTGTTAGACAATTCCAGTACAACATGGACATAGCTCCAGATAGAAACTCTTTGTCCAATTTCAAAAAGAAGTCTTCGAAAAGTTTCCGAGAGTATGCTGTCAAGTGGCGCGAACAAGCTGCCAGGGTAAAGCCCCCAATGGATGAGACCGAGATGGTCAGTGTCTTCTTGCAAGCCCAAGAGGCTGATTACTTCCAAAACATGATGTCTGCTATGGGCAAGCCATTTGCAGAAGCTATAAAGATTGGAGAAATGGTAGAGAATGGTTTGAAAACGGGTCGTATCCTGAGCCAGTCGGCTATAAGAGCCACCTCTCAAGCAATTCAGAGCGGGTCGGGGGCTGCAGCAAACCGGAAAAAGAAAGAAGAGGTAGCAATGATGACCTCAAGTCTGAAAAATCCTCGTCAACCCCGAGGTTACTTTGGTTCCTCTCCCAAAACCCCACAACATTATTATCCTCACCAAGATACGGCTTACGCCATAACTCCTCAGCCTTATGCGGTGATGAATGCCCAGCCATACGCTCGGCCACAACAACAATTTAACCAAAACCGAGCTCCACCTCCTAGAAATAACCCTCCTCACCAAGCTCTATATAATCCCCGTCCCCTACAAAATAATTTTCCATATAACATCCGTGCCCGTGAGCCACCCAGAAGGAACAACTTCACGCCCATCAGTGAATCATACTCTAGCCTTTTCCCTAAATTGGTCCAAATGGGTTTGTTGCAGCCCGTACCTCCAAACAGGCAAAACCTAGAGTCACCTTCCTACCGACCCGGCACCTGATGTGCTTATCATTCAGGGGCCGAGGGGCATGATACTGAAGATTGCTGGACCCTTAAGAGAGCGGTCGAGAACCTGATAGAACAAAAACGGATAGTGTTGAAGGATGAGGAAATTCCCAATGTTACCAATAACCCACTGCCAGCTCACAACAACGGGCCAGTTATTGGGATGATTTGTGAAGACAGAGAGTTCAACCCGGCTTTGAAGGCTATCATTGCTATTGCCGATGTTGAAAAGAAGCCCAAAGCTGCAGCAAAGCCAGTTAAAGACGAGAAGAAAAGCAACTCCACTCCTCAAAGAACAGAAAAGACTGTGGAAGCCAAAACAGGGGCAGTACCTCCTAAAGATGCCGTTCTTTATGTTCCCAGGGCCCCCAGAAAAGAACAGTTCGTGTTGAGTCCCCCCCAAAAGGTTCGAGCTAAATAAGGGACCTAAGATGTACGTACCAAAGGGGACTTATGTGGCGCGGGGGCCGATAATTTCACCCAGGCTGAATGAGCCCGTGGTTATCAGCCGCGCACCACAGAATCCCATGAAGGACCCCACTGCCGTCCCATGGAATTACAACAAAACAGTGGTAACATAAAAAGGAAAAGAAATCATGGGGGAAGTGAATGAAACAAACCCGTCTGGGGAGTACCTCAATTTGGAAGAGTTGAACAAGACCAAATAGAAGCGTTTCCTGCTTAAAAAGCCAGTCAGTGCTGAAGAGGCAGAGGAATTCTTCCGAAAGATGAAAACCTCGGAGTATGATGTAATTGACCAACTCCGGAAGTCTCCCTCCCAGGTCTCACTTCTGTCTCTACTTATAAGTTCGAATGAGCATCAGAAAGTACTGTTGAAGACACTTAATGAAGCATATGTTCCTGTCGAGACCACGGTTGAGCAACTGGAAAGAATGGCGGAACGATTTTTTGAAGTCAACCGAATCTCATTCAGTTGAAATGACTTGCCTCCGAAAGGGGCTGCCCACAACAAAGCTCTCCATTTGACTGTTAATTGTGAAGGATACTACGTGAAGAGAGTTATATTGGATGGCGGATCTGGGGTTGATATCTGCCCGCTCTCGACCTTGCAGAGAATGCAAATTGGGACTGAAAGAATTAGGCCCAACAATGTTTGTGTACGTGCTTTTGATGGCATCAAAAGAGATACCATAGGGGAGATTGATTTGATCCTAACTATCGGCCCTGTGGATTTTGAAGTGACATTTCAGGTTTTAGACATGGACACCTTCTACAATTTTCTCCTGGGAAGGCCTTGGATCCATGCTGCAGGGGCCGTACCTTCTACTCTTCACCAGATGGTTAAGTTTGAATACGAGAACCAAGAAATCATGGTCCATGGAGAAGATGAGCAATCAATCTATAGGGACCCATCAGTTCCATGTCTGGAGGCCAAGGAAGGTAGTGAACACATAGTCTACCAAGCTTTTGAGATTGTGGTCGCGGATCAGTGTGAGGAAGGAACACCGTGTCCTCAACCTTTCTTGTCAAATGCATCCATCATGGTCGCTACTGAAATGATCAAGCACGGGTACAAGCCCGGGAAAGGGCTTGGGGCATCTTTGTAAGGCATCACAGAACCCATCACTCTAACTGCTAGTGAGAAATTCTTCGGTATGGGTTTCCAAGCCACAGAAGCTGACGTGACATGGGCTAATGAACGAAAAAAGAATGGGTGAGCCCTGCCTTAGCCGGTCCCGCATATCTCCAAAATATTTGTCAAGCCTAGATACGTAGAGGAAGAATATGAGGCCTTCACGGCCGAGGAAATCAAGGACATTTATGGAGCAATGAGGCAGATGTTATATGAGGCTCATATGGTTCAGCCGGGTGAAGGCTCGAGCACCGCTGAGATGCAATATGTGGGGCCGAATGTCAAGCTTCAAAACTGGGAGGCTACTCAATTCCCAGTCAGGAGGGAATCCTGGTAGTTTCTGGTTGCTACTTTTTCTACATTTCGAGTTATTTCAGGGTGTAACTCGAATGTGTTTTAGTTTATTGTCTTTTAAATTCTAATGTAAACCCTCCTATCTTTAAAATTCAATGAAATGAAATCAATATTTCATCGCCCATGAATCTCTTTCTTTATTCTTTCTGATTTTTTGTTGTTTTTCTTATCTCTCTTTTCAGTTCTAATAATGCGGACTTAAATAACATGACATGCTTGCGGACTTCATGCCCAGATCCTAACACGTTGTCTAATTGTGAAATAATGAATCAAGAACCAGAATATGATGAAGATGAGGCTTTTAAGGAAATAAACCGAGAATTGGAACAATTTGAGAATAAGCCTAAGCCAAACTTAAATGAAACCGAGCCAGTTAATTTGGGTAGTTCGGAAGAGGTCCAGGAAACCATGATCAGCATTCACACTGATGAAAGAACTAGAGATGCATTGATCCAACTTTTGTTCGAATTCAAAGACGTGTTTGCCTGGTCCTACGATGATATGCCAGGACTTAGTATGGATTTAGTTGTGCACAAATTGCCAACTTACCCCGGTTATCCCCCTGTCCAACAAAAATAGAGAAAGTTTAAAACCGACATCAGCGACAAGATCAAAGAAGAAGTCACCAAACAGTTGAAAGCGGGTGTGATCAGAGTGGTACGATACACCACATGGTTGGCTAATAGGGTCCCAGTGCCAAATAAAGATGGGAAAACCCGAGTATGTGTTGATTATCGGGATCTGAACAAAGCAAGCCCCAAGGATAACTTTCCATTACCAAACATCCACATCCTCGTTGACAATTGTGCAAAACATGAGATACAGTCTTTTGTGGATTGTTATGTTGGGTATAATTATGGAGTATAGGTTGGTAACAAATGAGACATGAGAGGATGCTAAAAGTGGGATGACACGGGTAGTAGTACCGATTAGAGCATAACCTTATCAGAAAGTACAAAAGCAGTTATCATGTTCTATGGTTATCAGTTTACCTCAATTACCAGTTGTACAATCTTTCAGTTAGCAAGTTTATGGTTATTCAGTATGTCAATTATCAGTTATTCAGTTACCAGATCTCCAATTTTCAGTGTATTAAAATTTTGGTGACTGGTGGGTATACAGTGATGCCTATGGGTGCTAAAAGAAAATGTAAAACGGTGATTATAGTGAAATCTCCGCATATTTTAAGTCTGGATTAAGACTCAAGACTCGCCGGATGGTGCAAGAATTGATTTATCAGAGATGTATTTTTCGTACTACTCATGCATATGACTAAGAAGATATGACGTACGAAATGAGAACCAAGAGCAGTCGATATTGAATTTCAGGGAATGATTTTAAGTTGTTCAGATTTATTCAAATCAGAACTAGCAAGTACCACGTTAGTAAGTTACTATAAGAAGCAACTATTGATGTAAGATAAAAGATATGGCAGTTCCCCCTTAGGTTATGTGACTAAGTGATTACCGCGGATGTTTATAGTATGATATGATTTTGAAGTATATAGAAAGTTAGGGGTTAGATATTCCAATTTTGTTTATGACATATGAAATTTCCCTAAGTTTGATCCATGTGCATAGTTCAAAAAGAATGATAGTGTACGGCAAAAGAATGTGGTCAGATAATGAGGGAAGTTAGGATAAACCTTATGCTTCACTTTAGTTATTCAAAGTAGAGCAAGAAAACATGATGGTAGCAGGTGGTTAGTAAAAGAATAGTAAGTAAGTTTTGAGTTGATACAGTGAATTAGCACATTCAGCAGAGCTAGTAGAGGTACAATTTGATTCACTTAGCCAGGCTAACTCTAGTGAGTGGATGACAGTTTGAAATACTGAACATGTGTTAGAACCCAAAGAGTTTAAGTTAAATCCGAAGTACAGTGATAGTGGGAAAAACAATCAGCTACGCAGTGAGAGAGCAAGCCACAGAAGAATAGCCTTTAAGAGTTATCGAAAGGGGTTTTCCCAAGATTGACAGTGTGAGCGGAGTTAAATCATTAAGATTGTATATGATAGTTGTGAATACATTAGCTTTCCATTATGTAAGTAAATTAGTTTTTCTTGGTAAGGAAGATTGCTCAGAAGTAAGCCGGAAGATGAGTGGTCATTGACGTAAAGTGCAAAGAGTTGTAGAAGAATAAGGAAAGTTATTTGGATCCCAACAAAAAAAGGAAGAATCCCCAAGTATAAGACCTTTGGTCTAAGGGATGATGTGAAAACTATCAGTAAGTCTAGATGGTTTGAAACTTGAATAGTTAGCATGGGATATGGAAAATAAAATCAGTTCGGTAATGAGGAAAAATTGTATAATTACCACAGGGATTATGTCTAGCATGTGTAAGAAACACAAAGTGAGTAGAATGATCACCGAGCTTAGTTATTGACGATAAAGTGATCACAGAAAAAGCTATAAAATCATGCCTGTTTATGTATCACGAGGGTAGTTCCATTGGACGAGATTCTAGTCTTCGGAGTACTGGTCAAAGACTTAGCTCACAACAATTCTATAAGTGTTGAGGTAGACTCATGATTGAGGTAGATAAGAGAACTCTGGTGAAAGAAGTTCACCGCTTAGCCTAGCTAGGATTTCAATTTGCGTACTCCAAAGATAGTAGAGTTGTTGTCTAGAATATGACTTGTTCCTCCTTAGTAGCCGAAGTGAAGGAGAAATAGTTTGATGATCCCTACTTGTTGTAGCTGAAAGAGGGGATTCACAGGCATAAGATGATGGCTTTTAAACAAGGGGGAGATGATAGCACTTTGACGTACCACGATAGATTGTGTGTTTCAACCGTATATGGACTTAGTGAGGGCAGAAGATGTTAGAAGTCCATAATTCCAGGTATTCTATCCACCCAGGCTCCCCAGAGATGTATCATAGTCTTAAGGATATTTATTGGTGGAACGTCATGAAAAAGAACGTTGCAGACTTTGTGGCCAAGTGTCTGAATTATCAGTAAGTGAAAGTCGAGTAGCAGAAAGCCTAGTGTTTTACCACAGAATATACATATTTTGAGTGGAGACGGTAAATATGGAATGTATAACAAGACTATCTTGCTCAATTTGGAAGCATGATTTGATTGAGTGATTGTAAATCGACTTACCAAGTCAGCGCACTTCTTGCTAGTAAAAACTACAGATTCAGTAGAAGATTATACCAAGTTGTACATTCAGAAAATCGTCTGATTGCGTGGGACTCTGTTGTCCGTCATTTCGGACTATGGTGCTTAGTTTAAAATGAATGTTTAGAAATTATTTCAGAAAGGATTAGGAACAAGTTTTTCATCCTCAGAAAGATGGCCAGGCAGAGCGCATTATTCAAACAGTTGAGGATATGTCCTTGATGTTAAAAGTAATTGGGATGATCACACACCTCTCATTGACCTTGCTAATAATAACCTACCATTCTAGTATCAAGATGGCACGTGCGAGACTCTGTATGGGCGAAGGTGTAGATAGCCAATTGGTTGGTCTAAAGTTGGTGAAGAGGAGTTGTTGGGACCAAATTTGGTCTATCAGGCTATAGAGAAAGTTAAGTTGATTCAAGAGCATTTGAAGACGACTCAGAGCCGCCAAAAGTCCTATTCGAGCGTGCGGCATAGAGACCTAGAGTTTCAAGTTGATGATTGGGCGTTTCTGAAAGTTTTGCTTATGAAAGGCGTTATGAGATTTGGGAAGAAGGGGAAGCATAGTCCCTGCTATATTGGGCATATAGAATCTTGCGAAGGATCGGTCAATTAGCTTATGAGTTGGAGTTGCCACCATAATTAGTAGTGGTACAGCCAGTATTTCAGGTGTCATGTTATAACATTCAAGTTTCCAGTACTCAAGTACTCATGACAGTTCAGTACTCAGATATTCATGTCAGCTTAGTACTCAAATATTGATATAAATTTAGTACTCAGATATTGATGTTAGTTCAATACTCAATTATTCATGCCAGTTCAATATCCATATATCCATGTTAGTTCAGTATTCACGTATCCGTGGCAGACCAATATTCAGTCAATGCAGTAGTCATTCAGTTCAGTATCTCAACAGTTCAGTAATCATGTATTCATTCAGTTTAGTATCCAAGTGTTAATGAAAGTTCAAGTTCCCACCAGACCCGTTTAAGGTCCGGAGTTGGCAGAAGTTACAGTCAGGACAATCATTCGAGGACGAATGATCCCAAGGGGGAGATAATGTAACACCCCGTACATTCGGACTAGGTGTGGATATGTTAAATGGGTATTAATTTGATATTTTAGACATATGAAGTCCTAGAGGGATGATTATTGGTGAAAATAGTTGTTTCAGAATCAAGATGGAGAGTGAGGTGCATAAGATTCGACAAAATCGACTAAGTTTACAAAAGGTCCGTCTTCCATCAGCAGTTAGTGAAAATTTGTAAGGGATTTGGGAAATCTCAAAAGATGAAAGTTGTAGGCCTTTGAAATGGCTTTCCAACGATATATTATGGAGACCGAACGGATCTCTGTGCAAAAAGTTATGTGCATTTTACAGAACAGTGTGCAATATGCATGCCCCGTGCGCGCCCCCAGCGCGGCCGCGCACCTGTGGCAGTGTTACTGCCATTTTGTGCGGTCGGGTGCGCGGTCAGGCCTACAAGTGCACGGGGGTTCACTTGGGGGGGGGGGGTCATTTTAAAGCCCTACTTCGTCCTCCACACCCCCAAAACACAAAAACTTCCTCTAGAAAGGGGAGCTCTCAAAAATCTAACTCCTTAAGAGTCCCTCCACCACCCAAGGTAAGTTCTAATGGTGATTCTAAGTTAATTTCAATTTTCCAACATCTTATTAACATGAGTAAACCCTCCATATCATTAGATAATCGATTGGGACATCATTGTTGAGAGAAGAAATCCTAGAACTCGAATTCAAGGGGAGTGAACTTCAAAAAGATAATGTCTTCACCCTCTAATTGATTCTAGCATTGGATTAATGATTATAGACTCTAGTTCATGAGATATGAGTTTATGGGTTTGATAGAAAAGCATGAACGGTTATAGGTTTGGATTGTTGATTGTTGATTATTGGTTAAGGGTGTTGTTTACCTTATGGGTGATAAAGAATGATGTTGATTATAACCATTTGAGACTTTAAAATTTATCTAGGAGCAAGAGAATGAATTATTGGGTGTAGAGACACCATTAATAAGGACTATGAAGATTTATTCTCATCAAGTGTTTGATAAAATGCTTAAGGGACCAAAACATGATATCATAGCTAATATGGAATCCCTTTGACTTGTATTGCTATAGATTAAAGTTGAAAGGGTTGACAAACATTGTATTACGCTCAAGAGCAGGAAGTTAAGGTATGTGAGGCTAACTCTCTATGTTTGGGAATTTTAATGATCCTCCCTACACTGCGTTTCTTTTACGACGTTACCAATTGCCTCAGAAATATAGTTAAGCCTAGTTCCTTGAATAGTTGCAGAACTTCTATTCTCTAGCTTCGTAACTCGTTCATGATTTTCATTCTGAACGTTGTGAAATCAGCGCGTAATCAATATAGACTTGGGTTTGATGCCCATGAGTCTCAGTCTAGATTACTCAGCATGTCATAAATAGTTGAAGTTTCAATTTTCATAATCAGTTCATGAATACATGTCCCAGTCTAAGCATTCAAGTATCATGTGACTTAGTATGGTTCAGTATTTCAGCATCATGTATTTCAGTATGATTCTCAGTTCCTGAATGTTGAACACCTGTATTTGGGCCTGAGGCCGTAGTTTATATGCTTTATGCATACTTGGGCCTGAGGCCGTAGTTTATGCTTTATGCATGTTTGTGCCTGAGGCCGTAGTTTATGCTTTATGCATTTTTGGGCCTGAGGCCGTAGTTATGTATATGTATACTTGGGCCTGAGGCCGTAGCTTGTGCACATATATATTGGGCCCGAGGTCGTAGCTTATTCAGATAAACAGGTTGTTCATCATTCAGAAGAGGGAGTATTCATATCCTTACTTCCTTTATCATTTCAGTTATCAGTTATCATTTCAGTTACCTGTTATAAGTTCAGTTATCAATTATCAGTTATCATTTCAATTTTAGTTTCAATAGTTATCATTTCAGTTATCAATTATCAATTCTCAGTTATCAGCTTAGTTTCAATTTCAGCATTTATAATTCTTTCTTTCAGTTGCTTTACATACCAGTGCAATTCAAATGTACTGACGCCCCTTTTGCCCGGGGCCTGCATCTCACAATGCAGGTAATGATTTACAGGTTGACGATTCAGAGCGCTAGGGTTCTCGTACCAGCTATTTGGTGATCCCCAATTCTTTCGGGGAATTATCATTACCTTACAGTCTTCAGTATTTTCAGACAGTCAGTGTTTTCAGTATTTCATTAGAGGCTTCATAGACTAGAGTAACAGTTAGACAGAGTCGCAGGCTTTTCATGTTAAGCTATGTTGGCTACAAAGATGTTCAGAATTGTATTAGTATTTCCCCACTTTGATTTATATCATCCAGACTTTCATATACCAACATGTGTTAGTTTATCTTCCGCATTTAGTATGTTATGATATAACATGTTGATTTAGCCAGCTAGTTGGTTCGCTCGGTCACATGTAGTCATGCACCGAGTGCCGTGTTACGTCCAGGCCCAGGTTCGGGGCGTGATACTTTTTCCTATGTCACTCCTTATGTTGCTATGGAATTCGGGATAGAACTAGAACAACTTCATGAGCCGTTCTCTGTATCTACTCCGGTTGGTGAGTATTGTGGCCTCGTGGGTTCATAGGGATTGTGTTGTCACGGTGCGTGGTCGGGACACCATGGCCGATCTCATTGAATTGGAGATGGTTGATTTTGATGTAATAATGGGAATGGATTGGCTTTATTCATATTTTGCCAAGCTTGATTGTCGAACTATAACTGTGAGATTTGAATTTCCAAATGAGCCAGTTGTTGAATGGAAGGGGGATAATGTGGTTCCAAAGGGTAGGTTTATTTCTTAGCTTAAGGCCACGAAGATGATTAACAAGGGGCACTACAAGAAAGATGAGCTACGACGATATTTAATTAGTGACATTTATAATAAATGTCGGAAAAAAGTTTACTTCTTGACATTTGTTAAAAAAATGTGGCAAAAAATTGACATTTGATAAACAATGACAGAAAATATAGTGACATTTGATCTAAATGTCACATGATTAAGAATAAGACGACATTCATTATTGACATGTATGGTAAATGTCAAAAAATTGTAGTAATTTAAAAAAGAAAGAGGGAATTTTTTTAACTTCCCTCCCAAATTTCCATCTCAAATATCTAAAAGAAACCCTACTCTGCGACCTTCTTTCAGAACAATTCAAGTTCATTCTCCTC
>NC_031991.1:18457839-18476320 GCF_001879085.1 Nicotiana attenuata | reverse complement strand
CCCACCCCACCCACTCCATTTCTCTATCCCGTCCGAATTCCTCCACCCCAACCGTGAATATCAAGAATCTTTAGTAATAGAAGTATGAAAGTGTACTCTCTTCTTTGCTTCATTCTCTATTTCCTTCTCTTCATCTATTGTGCATTAGAATAACTCCAGATTAGGATTTTTCTTTCTTGATTGATCGATCGGATTTGAATTCCTTTTTTTCGGTGAGTGTTTTGATTTCTCGGAGGAATTCAACCATGTTTATTTATTGCATTTGCTTGTTCCCTATGTATTCATAGCAGAAGAATTGGGAGTTTTAATTTTTGAAGCTTAATCTATGTTGTGATGTGGTGGTGATATGGATATAGGTTTGTTTGAATGGAAGCTGTGTGGGGGTGTTATTACAAAATAAAGTAATGTTGATATCACATTCACAAATTATTCCCTACAAATGTTTGACAAAATGCCTGATAAGCATCTTAAACACTATGCCCTTCCCTATTGTTTATTCATTTCCAATTATGAACAAAATGAATTAAATTTTCTCAATCCTTGTCTGATTCAATTGTCTGCTGGTTAGCAACTTAGATGTGTGCTGGTTTTTAGTCACCGGGTATTTGTTTCTTGTACACTTAACAAAATTCTTAGTTGCATGATCCTAGTAATCGATCATTAGATGTGAATGAAGATATTATTATCCTGTGTGGCAGGAGAATGCTTGTAAGTAATTTTCACATCCATATGTATCATTAGCCTTATACACTAAAGGCCTGTTTAGTTAGTATTGCATGGTAGTTAACTCTTGACTTTCGAAGGATAAATGCCATAATAATAAATGTGCTATTAACTTGTCTAAATATAGGGTTCTATTTACCCTGCTAATTATTTCGTCCCTACGAAAATTGTGCAATTAGTCGAACGTGTTTAGAATTTACTAGGTTGAAATATACTGATGGCTATGAGGTTGCGCAAATCTACTGGCCTTTGTGTGTGTGAAGTTGTAGTGAGAGAAAGTCCACGGTATGGAAACTTATGGTAAGGTCCTTGTAAATTTCTTGGCCAAACAACATCTTTCTTTAAAGTGATGTGTTTTTTACTAAGGCATTTTTTTTTCATTGATAGCAGATAACTATACTTCAACTGGTTGTCTTATAAGGACGAGGATACTCGTAAAAATAGCTGCACTATATAAATTTATTTTATTAAATTATTCTTGCATGTAGATCATGCTATCTTATTTTGACTTTCAATGATCTGCTAGTTATTTCCCATTTTATGAAAATATAGGTTAACTACCTCAGAGAACCTTGTTGTCTCAATTCAATATAGTATCAAATGGGCGGATGCACAAAGGAATTGGAGCTGACGGGATGTAGCAGAAAAAGAGAAAGAAAGAGTTGAGGAAGTGAAGAAATCTATTGTTGCAGAATTTGTTATAGAGCTATTCATAAATACATTCTTGTAATTAATTATAGAGAACTTCTATTTATTACAGTTCAAATTGTCTATGTTGAATGACACTTGTAGGTATTTAATTAGAAATTTGAAGGTTATACTTTTATTATAGCAAAATATAATTTCAGCTCTATATTTATTGTAATTGTCCTCTCAAAGTATGTGCAAATGTGAATGATTAATTATTATATTGGCAAGATGTGTTGTACAAGTATCACTAATAACTCAAGAATTTTCCGACACTTCTAAATGTCGTAAACGAAATAAGTTGAAAACCCGTATTGAACTTGTTGACATTATGTGAAATGTCACAAGTTTTAATGCAACCCTTTTATAAGAGTCGTAAACTAAATGTCGTAAATATTTCACCGACATTAAAATAAACGTCGGAAAATTTCCGACATTGAAATTTACGACACTTGAACTAAGTATAAAATAAATGTCGGAAAACGATTTTGTGACATTTGTGTAGCTTAATAGGACATTTATAAAATATCGTCATAGGGGGTGTATTTACCATTTGGTCTGAGTTACGGACACCGATGCTGGGGCACCTACACTTGAGTCTGTGCCAGTTGTGAATGAATTTATGGATGTCTTTCCAGATGAGCTTCCTGCGATCCCACCAGACAGGAAGATTGATTTTGGGATTGATGTGATGCCAGGCATGCAACCTATATCTATTACACCATACATAATGGCACCGGCGGAATTGAAGGAGCTAAAGGAACAATTGAAGGATTTGTTAGAGAAGGGTTTCATCCGATCGAGCGTGTCGCCTTGGGGCGCACCGGTACTCTTCATAAGAAAGAAAGATGGGTCACTACGGGTGTGTATTGACTACCGGCAGCTCAACAAAGTCACAATAAAAAGTAAGTACCCACTACAAGGATAGATGATTTGTTTGATAAATTACAGGGTTCTAAGTACTTCTCCAAAATTGATTTAAGATTCGGGCATCACCAATTGAAGATCAGGGAGCATGATATTCTGAAAACAGCTTTCAGGACCCGGTATGGGCACTTTGAATTTCTCTGGTGATGTCTTTTGGGCTACCAAATGCCTCGGCAACTTTCATGGATCTTATGAATCGAGTTTTCAAGTCGTTCCTCGACTCATTCATGATAGTGTTTATTGACGATATCCTTGTATATTCACAAAGTCAAGAGGACCATGCCGATCACCTCAGGGCAGCTCTCTAGACTTTACATCGCACTAGTTGTATACAAAGTTTTCAAAATGTGAATTTTGGCTTGACTCTGTCACAATCTCGGGACATGTCGTCTCTAGAGAAGGAATTAAGGTTTATCCTCAGAAGATTGCAGTTGTGAAGAATTAGCCTAGACCTACAACTCCAATAGATATTCGCAGTTTCTTGGGCTCAAGCTGGTTACTACAGGAAATTTGTGGAGGGGTTCTCCACTTTTGCCTCTATATTAACTAAATTGACGCAGAAGGCGGTTAAGTTCCAATGGTCAGATGCTTGTGAAAGGAGCTTCCGGGAGTTGAAATCAAGATTGACTATGGCACCGGTGTTGACCCTACCAAAGGGGTACAAATGGGTTTTTTGTATATTGTGACGCTTCAAGGATTGGAATTGGGTGTGTATTAATGCAACAAGGCAAGGTAATAGCTTATGCTTCTAAGCAACTCAAGAATCATGAAAAGAACTATCCAACACATGACTTAGAGCTTGCGATGGTGGTATTTGCATTGAAATATTTGCATCATTATTTATATGGGGTCCATGTGGATATTCATGGACCATAAGAGCCTTTAATATATTTTCAAACAGAAGGAATTGAATTTGAGGCAGAGAAGATGGCTGGAGTTACTCAAAGATTACGACATCGATATTCTCTATCACCCGGGAAAAACCAATCTTGTGGAGGATGCTCTTAGCTGAAATGTATGGGTAGTTTGGATCACTTGGAGGCATATCAAAGGCCGTTGGCCAAGGAAGTTCATCGGCTGGCTAGATTGGAAGTTCGTCTTGCAGACTCTAATAAAGGAGGGGTAATTGTGCAAAATAGGGCTGAATCATCACTTATTGTGGAAGTCAAAGAGAAGCAATACAACGATCCATTGTTAGTACTATTGAAGGAGGGGATTCATAAACATAAGACTATGGATTTTTCTCTTGTCATGGATGATGGTACACTAAGGTACCAAGGGCGGCTATGTTTCCAAATGTAGATGGTCTCCGGGAAAGAATCATGACCGAGACTCACACTTCTAGGTATTCCGTGCACCCGAGCTCTACAAAAATGTACCATGATCTTAAGAAGTTTACTGGTGGAATGATATAAAGAGGAATGTAGCGGACTTTGTGGCAAGATGTCCGAGTTGTCAGCAAGTAAAGGCCAAACACCAATGGCCCGGTGGGTTGTCACAGAACATAGAAATTCTAATGTGGAAGTGGAAAATGATTAATATGGACTTTGTGGTGTAACTACCGCACACTCCGCGCAAGTTTGACTCAATTTGGGTGATTATGAATCGACTCACAAAATCATCACACTTCTTGCCATTTAAATCTACCGACACAGTGGAACAATATGCTTAGTTGTATATCAAGGAAATAGTCAGGTTTCATGGCACTCCAGTTTCTATCATTTCTGATCGAGGGGCACAGTTCACGACTAATTTTTGGAAGAAATTTCAGCAAGGTTTGCATACTCAGGTGAATCTTAAGACAACCTTTCATCCACAAATCGACGGGAAAGCAGAGCGGACTATTTAGACCCTTGAGGATATGTTGCGCGCTTGTGTTCTTGAATTCAAGGGTAGCTGGGATGACTATTTGCCACTCATGGAATTTGCCTACAACAACAGTTATCATTCTAGTATTCAGATGGAACCATTCGAGGCATTATATGGTAGGAGATGTAGATCTCCCATTGGGTGGTTCGAGATTGGCAAAGCTGAGTTGATAGCACCAGACCTCGTGCATCAGGCCATGGAGAAGGTTAAGGTCATTAAGGATCGGTTGAAAACTGCTCATAGTCGCCAGAAGCCCTATTCGGATGTTCGGCATAGTAATTTGGAGTTCAAAGAAGATGATTGGGTATTCTTGAAGGTTTCCCTTATGAAGGGTATAATGCGGTTTGGAAAGAAAGGGAAATTGAGCCCGAGGTATGTCAGACCGTATAGAATCATTTAGAGGATTGGTCAGGTGGCGTACAAGCTTGAGCTATCACCTTAGGTGTCATTAGTGCACTCGGTATTTCATGTATCTATGTTGAAGAAAGTAGTCGTAGATCCATCGCTTATCGTGCCAGTTGAGACCATTAAGGCTAATGAAGAACTGTCATATGAAGAGATTCCAGTTGCCATTCTTGACAGGTAAGTCCGAAAGTTGAGAAATAAAGAAATTGCCTCTATGAAGGTGTTATGGCGAAAGCAGCAGGTTGAAGAGGCTACCTAGGAGGCCGAGGAAGAAATGAATAAGAAGTACCATTATTTGTTTGAATAGCTATGTAATAGTTTTTATGAAATTACTTCCTATGAACTATGTATCACTTGTACAGTTTATGCTCAGGAGGTTCCCTTTATAGTAATATATTGCTTATGAGGCCACGATTGGTGTTGTTTCATATTGTGTTGCATCGTTGGATTATGCACATGCTGTTAGGATTGGTTTTTGGGTTTCTCTGACAGGTGGATAGGCCCAGTTACAAGGGAAACTCTGCCAAAATTTTAGGGAATTTGGGGAGTTAGTCAAAATTAGGACTGTTGGTGTGTGAAGTAACAACTAGGTCATGTTGAGTACTAATGACTGATTTATACCCTCATTCGAGGATGAATAATCTTAAGTGGGGGAGGATGTAAGGCCCCGTAAAATTTCACCTAAAACCCGAGGTTCCGTGGTGCCGAGGTAGGCTAATATGTTTACGGACTTTTTGGGATGAACAGTGCGCTAGGGAGTTAAAGGAAAATGTTGGCAGGAAAAGACATTTTTGCGGCCTACTATGCGGCCGCAGAATGGCCGCAGAGTGAAGCAGAAAATTGAGCAAAAATTGTGGGCCACTATGCGGTCCATTTCGCGGCCGCAGAATTATATTGCGAACCGAAAAGTCAATCGCAGGTTAGGAATGAGGAATTTCTGGAGGAGATTCTGCGGTCCATTGTGCGATCACAGAATTGATATGCGGAACGCAGAATGGCCGCATACCCGGGCAGAGCTGGCCAGTTCTGGAGGACCATAACGTGTCCCATTTCGCGAATCGCAGATGCATTATGCGGTCGCATCTGTTTCGGAGCTTCATTTCTGGGTTTTTACAACCCGACCTCCTTCTCATAAAACACTATTAGGGGTCATTTTAGAAGGTTAAAACTGACATTTTAGAGAGAGGAAGGTGGTCTAGAGTGAGAAGAGGAGTTCTAAGCCATTATTCATCAATCTTTGCTCAAACCTTGAAGATTTCTCTAGAGTAACTCACAAGGTCTTCATCCAAAAAAGGTAAGATACTACGCCCCAACCCTTAATTTTAAAATTTAACTAGGAATAGGTAATTAGTAAGATAATTCTTTGGTTTGGGAGTTGTTTATTTTGCATGCATGTGTTATCATGGGGTGTAGGAAGATTGTTGAACTAAAAATAGTAAAGAATATGTTGTGGGATGATGGAATCCTCCATAAAAGGACCTTGATACCTTAATGCACACCTAGTGTTTGATAAAATGCTCAAATGAGCTAGAACCATGATCATTTTCCTAATTTTGGTTCAATTTGTTACATTTCTAAAATAGATCGAAGTTGCTAAGGATTCCGGAATATTTTAGAGTTTAAGGAAGCTCAAGTGAGGTATGTTGGCTAACCTTTTCTCTTAGGAATGAACCCTACAATATACATGTAATCCCGAGCTTCCCATTGTGAATCGATTAACCCGGATAAACTTATGTCAAAAGACATCCGTGATCAATATGCAATGCAAATGCTCTTTTTAGGTTGTACTATTATTTGATAATGTGTTTAAAGTATGCGTTGCTTATCTAAATGCTATGGCTTTAAGTTTCGTTTCAAATGATAGCTAATGCCAATTGTGTAAGAAATCTCAATGCCCTTAAGACACTTGTCTGCTCATATGTATGCTTAATGTCTTGAACATAAATGCCTTGTTGTTGAAAATCCATGATGATGGTTGAATGTGAAAAGGTAAGCACGAAAATAAAATACGAAAATACGGCCAACATGCCTCATAAAAAAGGGATAATACAATTGTGACCACTTATGCCAATAAAATGAAGAGATGTGCAAGAAATAAGAAATGGGATGATTGATAGAAAAGGATGATGTCTCATAAGATGGCCTAGTCGATCGGGTCGTGATCAGATGCCATGCCGCACACATTTTGGTGACTATGTTAGAAATTGTTAATAAAATTATGATTTGGTTGATGTCTCACATGAGACGTCCTAGCCGATCGGATCGTGATCGGACACCATGCCGCACACATAGTGGTGACTGTATTGGAAATTGTAATTGAAATTGTGATTGTGGTTGATGTCCCACATAAGACGGCCTAGCCGATCGGGTCGTGATCGGATACCATGCCGCACACATGGTGGTGATTGTGTTGGAAATCGTTATCGAAATAGTGAACAGTGGTATATCGGTACTAAAGATTTCCCAACTTAAAAATATGGAAATTTACTTGAAAACTTATCTTATTCCTAATTTGATATTTGGTAACTGCTTGAGGCTTTAACTGATATTATGATTGTCCTTACTTGCATTACTGCTCATTGTTTTGAGGGGGTGTTTAGTCATATATTCTACTCCCTCCGTTCCAATTTATGTGAACCTGTTTGATAGGGCACGGAGTTTAAGAAAAAATGAAGACTTTTGTAATTTGTGGTCCTAAACAAATCAAAAGGGGCCCAGAGTATTTGTGAGGTTATAAAAGCTTCTCATTAAGGGTAGAATTGTAAGTTTAAGCTAAATTGTTACCAAATTTAGAAAGGGGTCATTCTTTTTGGAACAGACCAAAAAGGACATAGGTTCACATAAACTGGAACAGATGGAGTAGTACTATTCGACAGTACTAATGTTCCTTTTGTCGGGGGCGCTGCATCTTTAATGGATGCAGATAGTTCCACAGCAGGCGGCACTGATCAGTGATAGCGGTACACTCCCTTCCCAGCTGACTTGGTGAGCCCCACTTCACTCGGGGTCATGTATCTTTTGTTCCTTACTTATTGTGTTTGAGGTATAGTCGTGGACTTGTTGCCGGAACTATTATTGTACTCTTTGTATTTCTTAAAGGCTCTGTAGACACAATGTCGGTTGCATATGGGTGCTGGAAAAGTCAAACAAGTTATGTTGTGTTTTGATAACTTGCTCCACTTCGAACCATGAAAATGTGTGAATTTTGAGGCTTATTAAATGAAGTAACTAATGGTAATGAATTTGGTATTGTCCACATGATCTCCTTATTATTTATTTAAAAAAGTTATGTATTTTCTTTAAATCATGGGTGAGTTTGTGTTGAGAGTAGTCAACAGGCTTGCTTGACCGGGTTCACTCGGTTAAGCGTCGGCCTCGCTCCGCGAGTTTGGGACGTGACACCATTCTCCTAGGCCGTTTCATACAGCGCTTTAGGCATCCCACAGTGCTTCAGGTGGTCGCGGCCCTCATATGTCTCATTCCGACCAACTAGCCTACAGTGCACTACCAGCTTTTATTAGTGCACCTCCGCTCTAGAGTTTTCAGGGTGTTTACTCAGGTCGACAAGGTTAATTTTAGGGGCAGCAGTCACAGCAGCCGAGGTCTTGTTATACTTGTGGTGATCCGAGGCACATTGCTATATTTTGCCCTCGGGCATAGGGAGCTCACACTAGTAGGGTTCTCGTGCCATGGTTCCAGCATCGGTTGCTTCAACGCCTGCTCAGCCAGCTAGAGGTAGGGAACAGGTAGCTAGAGGTAGAGGTCAGGCCATTAGAGGTGGAGGCCAGCCAGTTAGGGCCCGTCCCAGAGACGTGGTTCGGAGTGGAGGGGCCACGTCCCGATTTTATGCTTTCCCAACTAGGCCTGAGGCTGAGTCATCTGATATTGTTATCACAGGTATTGTTCCAATTTGCCATAGAGATGCTTCAGTTCTATTTGATCCGGGCTCTACTTATTCCTATGTGTCATCCTATTTTGCTTCATATTTGGTTGTGCCTCGTGATTCTTTGAGTGCTCCTATGTATGTGTCCACACCTGTTGGGGATTTTATTGTTCTAGATCGTGTCTATTGTTCATGTGTGTTTACCATTGGGAGTCTCGATACTAGCATAAATCTCCCATTTCTCAATATGGTAGATTTTGATGTCATCCTGGGTATGGACTGGCTGTCACCTTATCATGCTATATTGGATTGTCTGCCAAGACGGTAACCTTAGCCTTGTCGGGGTTGCCTCGATTAACGTGGAGGGGGACTCTTGGACATTGTACCAGCAGGGTTATCTCTTATGTGAAGGCTCGACATATGGTGGAGAAGGGGTGTCTAGCTTATTTGGCTTATGTCCGTTATTCTAGTGCAGAGGTCCCTCCATGGATTCAGTACCTATTGTTCAAGAGCTTCCAGAGGTGTTTCCTGCAGATCTACCGGGAATGCCACGCGACAGAGATATTGACTTCTATACTGATTTAGCTCCGGGCACTCAGCCCATTTCTATTCCTCTATACAATTTGGCCCCGCTAGAGTTGAAAGAATTGAAGGAGCAGTTGGAAGATTTACTTGATAAAGGATTCATTAGAACTAGTGTCTCGCCCTGGGGTGCGCCTGTGTTGTTTGTGAAGAAGAAAGATGGATCGATGAGGATGTGTATAGATTACCGGCATTTGAACAAAGTCACCATCAAGAACAATCATCCATTGCCGAGGATTGACGACTTATTTGATCAGCTTCAGGGTGCCAAGGTGTTTTCGAAGATTGATTTGAGGTTTGGCTACCATCAGTTGAGGATTAGCGCATCTGATGTCCCTAAGACAGCTTTTCGAACTCAGTACGGGCATTATGAATTTCTACTGATGTCATTTGGGTTGACAAATGCCCCAGCAGCCTTTATGGGTTTGATAAACCGGGTTTTCAATCCCTATTTGGATGCTTTTGTGATTGTGTTTATTGATGATATCTTGATCTACTCCCACGTTAGAGAGGAGCACGAGCAACATCTTTGGATCATACTTCTAACTCTGAGAGATAGCCCGTTATATGCCATGTTTTTAAAGTGCGAGTTTTGATTGGACTCAATCGCTTTCTTGGGACACGTTGTATCGACAGAGGGCATTCAGGTGGATCCTAAGAAGATTGAGACAGTTCAGAACTGGCCTAGACCCACTTCAGCTACGGAGATCCAGATTTTCTTGGGTTTGGCAGGATATTATCGTCAGTTCGTGGAGGGATTTTCATCTGTATCAGCCTTATTTACAAGGTTGACCTAGAAGGGTGCCCCGTTCTAATGGTCAGAAGAGTGTGAGGTGATTTTTCAGAAGCTCAAGACTCCTTTGACTACGTCGCCAGTGTTAGGATTGTCCACAATTTCAGGATCTTACACGGCGTATTGTGATGCATCTCATATTGGGTTGGGTGCTGTATTGCTACAGGATGGCAGGGTGATCGCATATGCATTGCGGCAATTGAAGGTTCACGAGAAGAATTACCCTGTTCATGACTAATAGTTGGCAGCCATTGTTTATGCGCTGAAGATTTGGAGGCACTATCTTTTACAGCATGTCGTGCAAGGTATTCACGGATCATCAGAGTCTACAGTATTTGTTCAAACAAAAGTATCTCAATTTGAGGCAGATGAGGTGGTTGGAGCTATTGAAAGACTATGATATCACCATCTTGTATCATCCCGGGAAGGCCAATATGGTGGACGATGCCTTGGGTAGCTAGACCGTGAGTATGGGCAGCCTTGCGTACATTCTAGTCGGTGAGAGAGCGCTTGCATCAGATGTTCAGGCTTTGGCCAATCAGTTCGTGAGGTGATGTCGGGGTTTGCTTCAGGAGTTAGAGATTCCTGAGTGGAAGTCGGGGCGTATCACTACAGATTTTGTTATTGGACTCCCATGGACTCAGAGGAAGTTCGATGCGGTATGGGTCATTGTGGACAAGCTGACCAAGTCAGCCCACTTTATTCCTGTGCCAGTTACCTACTCTTCAGAGCGGTTGGCTGAGATTCACATCCGCGAGATCGTCCATCTTCACCGTGTGCCCATGTCTATCATTTCTGATTGAGGTACGCAGTTTACCTCGCACGTCAGGAGGGCAGTACAATGTGAGTTAGGCATGCAGGTTGAGTTGAGCACAACATTTCATCCTTAGACAGACGGACAGTCCGAGCGAACTTTACTGATATTGGAGGATATGCTCCGCGCTTGTGTTATAGATTTTGGGGGTTCTTGGGATCAGTTCTAGCCACTTGAGGAGTTTGCCTACAACAGCAGCTACCAGTCAAGCATTCAGATGGCTCCCTATGAGGCATTGTACGGGAGGCGGTGCCGTTTGCCAGTTAGATGGTTTGAGCTGGGGAAGGCTCAGTTGTTGGGTACAGATTTGGTACAACATGACTTGGATAAGGTCAAGATTATTCAGGATCGACTTTGCACAGCTCAGTCTAGGCAGAAGAGTTATGCCGACCGTAGGATTCGGGATGTTGCATTCATGGTCGGAGAGAGGGTATTGCTCCGGGTTTCACCCATAAAGGGTGTGATGAGGTTCGGGAAGAAGGGAAAGTTGAGCCCTAGGTATATCGGACCTTTTGAAATTCTTGAGAGAGTGGGCGAGGTGGCTAACATGCTCGCATTGCCACTTAATTTATCAGCAGTACATCCGGTGTTCCATGTGTCTACGCTCCGGAAGTATTACGGTGATCCATCCCATGTGTTAGATTTCTGCTCAGTCCAGTTGGACAAGAATTTAACTTATGAGGAAGAGCCGGTGGCTATTCTAGCCCGGCAGGTTCGACAGTTGAGGTCTAAGAGTTATCCTTCAGTTCGAGTGCAGTGGAGAGGTCAGCCCGTCGAGGCAGCTACTTGGGAGTTCGAGCCGGACATGCAGAGTAGATATCCACATCATTTCACCAGCCCAGGTACTTTTTTTTATGTCCGTTTGAGGACGAACAATTATTCTAGAGGTGGAGAATGTGATACCCCAATAGGTCATCTAGAGTTTTAAACCTTAATTCTATTTTTCGAAACCTCAAATATATCATTTTAGCCTTCCTCGACGTGCGTGCACAGTCTGTGTCTTTTTCTAGGAGTCTTTTTATGTTAAAGATATGAAATTTTACCTTAAAAATCTATTTGAGTTGACTTAAGTCAATGTTTTGAGCAAACAGACCCAGATCCGTATTTTGACGATCCCGGTGGGTCTGTGTTGTGATTTGGGACCTGAGCGTATGCTCGAAGTCGGAATTCGGAGGTCCCGAGCCTGAGTTATTGCTTTTTGTCCAAAATTTGAAGTTTAAAGGTTTAATGAAGATTTGACCAATATTTGACTTTGTTGATACCGGGTTCGTATGTTGGTTCCGGAACTCGGTATAGGTCCATTTCTATATTTATGACTTGTCTGTCAAATTTGGTGAAAACTGAGTTAGTTTGACGTAATTCGGACGCCCGGTTGTTAAAATAGAAATTCCAAAGTTTCATTGAAAATTTCATTCGATTTAGTGTCTGATTCATTGTTCTAGGTGTTATTTAGGCGATTTTATTACGCGAGCAAATTTATATGATGTTTTTGGACTTGTGTGCATATTTGGTTTGGAGCCCCGAGGGCTCGGGTGAGTTTCGGATACGCTACGAAGTCCATCTACATTAGGCACACAAATGCGAGGGCATCAGGGCTCGCATTTGCGACCATTTTATCGCAATTGTGATTATTGGGATTCTGAGAGGATTTCGCAATTGCTCCTTCTTTCTCGCAATTATGACATCTCCAGCTGGGTAAAAGTTGAGTTAGACGGGATTTTCCTCATTCTTTCAAATTTTCAAACCTAGAAACCCTAGAGGCGATTTCCCCAGGAGCTCTTCTTCCCTAATTCATTGATAAGTGATACTAACCTACTTTCTTTCAATTTTCCATTTCATTTCATAAGATTTCAGCCTAAAATCTAGGGTTTTCATGGTAGAAATTGGGGGTCTGGGTGAAATTAGGGATTTTTGTAAAATTGGAATTTAGACCTCAAATTGAGGTCACATTTTGAAACAAATTACATAACGGGGCTCGGGGGTGAATGGGTAATCGGGTTTTGGTCCGAATTTCGGTTTAGGACCAAGCGGGCCTGGGAGTTGACTTTTGTTGACTTTTTCAATAATGACCTAAATTGAACCTTTTCATTCGTGGGTAGTTCCTAAGGCTTATTTTGAATCGTTTGGTTGATAATTTTCTAGATTTGGTTGGTTCGTAGGCTTGTTCGAAAGGCAAAGCAGTGGTTGAGCTTTGAGTTGATTTTTGGAGCGAGGTAAGTGTCGTGGTTAACTTTGACTCGAGGGATTAGGACCTGTTTGCCTATTTGCTACATGTCTAAATGTTGGGTACAACGTACATGTGAGGTGACGAGTACTTATGCGTTATTGTTGGGTCAAAGCAAACGGGTGGGACTTATTTCTTGTAATTTATTTCTTTGTTTGATCATGATATCCATGTTTAGACTAGTTGATTACTTAACTGATCGTTCTTTCCACATTTATGGGCTATCTGTGATAATTGAGTATTGTTACTGAAATTGAGGTTGGTATTGTGGAATTATTGTTGAGTAACACTTGATCTTGCTTATTCTATCTCCCTATTGTTATATGTTCATTATTAAATGCTAAGGGAGAGTGTTAAAGCACGATGGATGATGTCGTGCATATCTATTATTTCATGATGAAATTGAGAGCAAAAACACAAAAGGTGATGCCGTGCCGTATTTTATCATTTTATAGAGACATTAAGAGTAAAAGAACGAAGGGTGATGCCGTGCCATTTTTACTATTTCATGGTGAGGCTGAGAGTAAAAGCGCGAGGGGTGATGCCGTGCAGTTTTATTCATTATGTTTATTTGTTTTGTTGGTTGAAGGTTTATTGACTGTTTCTTGTTATCACTCCCTGCTGTAGTTACCATATCTTGTACCCTTTTCGCATGTCCCCTCCCAATAGTACATGTTAATTCTTTATTTATTGTTATGTTGTACGTATATTTTCGTACGCACGGGTTTAATTACATGGGTGTCTTGTCATAGCCTCGTCGCTACCTCGTCGAGGTTAGGCTCGACACTTATGAAGTACATTGGGTCGGTTGTTCTCATACTACACTCTGCACTTCTTCTGTAGATTTTGGTACTGTTCCCCACTGTACATGAGGTGCATCAACTCAGATTAGCATTTGGAGACTCGAGGTAGGTCTGTTGCATCTGCAGACCTTGAAGTCCCCTTCTTCATTCCCTATTTACAGTTCCTTTCATTCGAGACAGTTGTATTTATTTCAAACCCTATTTGTAGAAACTCTAGAAGCTCATGTACTTGTGACTCCAAATCCGGGTTGTGCTAGATATTGGATTATTACGATATTTCATATTTTATTTTGGACTTCATTTCTATTTAATTGGTTAAATTTTTCAAAGTGGTTAAAATTGGTAAAGAATTACTCTAACGTTGGCTTGCCTAGCATGTGAAATATTAGGTGCCATCACGATCCCAAAGGTGGGAATTCTGGGTCGTGACAAGTTGGTATCAGAGCACTCGGTTGCCTAGGTCTCACAAGTCACGAGCAGGCTTTGTAGAGTCTGGAGGATCGGTACGGAGACGTCTGTACTTATCTTCTAGAGGCTATGAAGTTTAGGAACAAATTTTCACTTCTATTATTCTCTGTCGTGCGATTTTATTCTCTCATTGATAATTGACCTCATCTACTCGTGTTCTCTCGCAGATGGCGAGAACACGTACTGCATCTTCAGCTGGACAGCAACCGGAGCCCCCAGTGGCAGCTCCTACTATGGGCAAAGGACGAGGCCGAGGTCACGCCGCAGGCCGAGGTAGAGGCAGAGCTCAGCCTAGAGCTCGAGCAGTAGCACCAACAGTGGAGCCTCGGGTGGATTTTGATGAGGAGGTTCCAGCTCAGACTGTATCTGTTGGACCAGCTCAGGTCCTAGAGGGGTTCATCGCCACCCTAGAGCTTAAGGACGCTCTAGTCCGTTTGGTGGGTCTTATGGATAGTGTGGCCCAGACCAGTACATTTCCTGCGGCACCAAACGTCTCTCAGGCTGGGGGAGGAGCACAGACTCCCGCTACCGACACTTTGGAGTAGATGGCTCCCCAATATCAGACACCAACAGCCCCGCCAGCAGGGGTAGTTCAGCCGGTTGTTGCGGCACGGGCTGGAGATAGGCCAGCCAAGTCTTTCGAGGGCTTATTGAGATTGGACAAGTTCACAAGCTCTTCCTAGTTCACTTGAGCGGTGCACCTTCTAAGGACCCACATGATTATCTTGACCGCTGCCATAAGGTGCTGCAGAACATGGGTATAGTTGAGATCAATGGGGTCAATTTTGCTATTTTTCAGATGACGGGTTCCGCCAAGAGGTGGTGGAAGGATTTTGTAACGACCAGACCAGCTAGGTCGTCTACTCTTACTTGGGACCAGTTCTCTTAGCTGTTTCTAGAGAAGTTCCTCCCTATCACACTAAGAGGGTTACTGCAGGTAGTTTGAGCGTCTCCAGCAGGGCACTATGACTGTTACTCAGTACGAGACCCGTTTTGTGGATCTAGCCCGTCATGCTATTCTTTTGCTTCCTACAGAGAGAGAGAGAGAGGGTGAAGAAGTTTATTGATGGACTCACTCACCCTATGAGGCTACAGATGGCCAAGGAGACCGCGAATGAGATTTCCTTTCAGACGACTGCTAATGTCGCCAGGCAGATCGAGATGGTTCTTGCACATGAGAGAGGGCAGGGGTCTGATAAGAGGCCTCGTCATTTCGGTGGGTTCAGTGGTGCCTCGTCTAGAGGAAGGGGTACTTTTGGTAGAGGCTATCCTCCCAGGACGGTTCATTCAGCGCTCCAGCCATCCCATAATTCTTCAGGTGGTCGCGGCTCTCATATGTCTTATTCCGACCAGCTAGCCTACAGTGCACCACTAGCTCCTATTAGTGCACATCCGCTCCAGAGTTTTCAGGGTGGTTACTCAGGTCGACAGGGTCAGTTTCAGGGTCAGCAGTCACATCAGCCGAGGTTCTGTTATACTTGTGGTGATCCGAGGCACATTGCTATATTTTGAAGAGGAGGTTCCAGCTCAGACTGTACCTGTTGGACCAGCTCAGGTCCTAGAGGGGTTCATCGCCACCCTAGAGCTTTAGGACGCTCTAGTCCGTTTGGTGGGTCTTATGGATATTGTGGCCCAGACCGGTACATTTCCTGTGGCACCAACCGTCTCTCAGGCTGGGGGGGGGGGAGCACAGATTCTCACTACCCACACTTTGGAGCATATGGCTCCCCAGTATCAGACACCAACAGCCCCACCAGCAGGGGTAGTTTAGCCGGTTGTTACGGCACAGGTTGGAGATAGGCCCGCCAAGTCTTCCGAGGGCTTATTGAGATTGGACAAGTTCACAAATCTCTTACCAGTTCACTTCAGCGGTGCACCTTCTAAGGACCCACATGATTATCTTGACCGCTGCCATAAGGTGCTGCGGAACATGGGCATAGTTGAGATCAATGGGGTCAATTTTGCTATTTTTCAGATGACGGGTTCCGCCAAGAGGTGGTGGGAGGATTTTGTAACGACCAGACCAGCTAGGTCGTCTACTCTTACTTGGGACCAGTTCTCTTAGCTGTTTCTAGAGAAGTTCCTCCCTATCACACTAAGAGGGTTACTGCAGGTAGTTTGAGCGTCTCCAGCAGGGCACTATGACTGTTACTCAGTACGAGACACGTTTTGTGGATCTAGACCATCATGCTATTCTTTTTCTTCCTACTGAGAGAGAGAGGGTGAAGAAGTTTATTGATGGACTCACTCACCCTATTACGCTACAGATGGCCAAGGAGATCGCGAATGAGATTTCCTTTCAGACGGCTTCTAATGTCGCCAGGCAGATCGAGATGGTTCTTGCACATGAGAGAGGGCAGGGGTCTGATAAGAGGCCTCGTCATTTCGGTGGGTTCAGTGGTGCCTCGTCTAGAGGAAGGGGTACTTTTGGTAGAGGCTATCCTCCCAGGCCAGTTCAGTCAGCGCTCCAGCCATCCCATAATTCTTCAGGTGGTTGCGGCCCTCATATATCTTATTCCGACCAGCTAGCCTACAGTGTACCACTAGCTCCTATTAGTGCACATCCGCTCCAGAGTTTTCAGGGTGGTTACTCAGGTCGACAGGGTCAGTTTCAGGGCCAGCAGTCACATCAGCCGAGGTTCTGTTATACTTGTGGTAATCCGAGGCACATTGCTACATTTTTCCCTTGGGCATCGGGCAGCTCACAGCAGCAAGGTTCTCGTGCGATGGTTCCAGCATCGGTTGCTTCTCTGCCCGCTCAGCCAGCTAGAAGTGGGAGACAGGTAGCTAGAGGTGAAGGTCAGGCCATAAGAGGTTGAGGTTAAGCCGCTAGAGGTGGAGGCCAGTGATCGGTGCCAACCCTGCACCACTATAGAGTGGCGAGAGCAGTCGATGCAGCTTTTACCCGAATAGGTCGGGATCGAATCCACAGGGAGCTAGAAGTTGGAGTTGGTTTCCTATCCAAACTAGCAATGTGTAATGCTCTTAATTGCACTTCCAATCATGGTTGGTGTTTTGATTACTTCTAATATTATGCTAACATGATGCTAAATTAAGCTAAGAGTGAAATACTTGAAGGGTTATCTAATTGGTTAAAGAGGCACTAGGGAAGTGACTTTATCGTAGCTGGATATTTGATGGATTCTCAAGTCTAAGGCAAGATTGTTATGATGGGGGTTACGATATAACCAATGCACGAAACTTCTCACTCTCTATCTCTCGGTAGTCTGAGTGATTTTGCTCGGATTGACTTTCTCAAGACCAATTGGGTATTACAATTGAGCAAGCAATTGAGGTTCAAGTCGGGTATTACTATCTCTAGGTTTAACCCTTTAATTAGGGCTATCAATCTCTTGAATACGCCCCAATTCCTTGTTGGACCAATTTTCCTAGACTCAAGCTCTCTTTCTCAAGAAAAGCCCAAGTCATAAAGGCACAAATTAGTGTTTGCAACCACTAATTCAACATGGAAAACATAAATTGGTCCAAATATCAAACACCCATAAACATTCAAGCCTTAAAACTCAAGACCCATCAAATACCCACACTAGGGTGAGCCACAACCCTAGCTAATGGGTCTATCTACTCATAATAAGGGAAGAAAATAAGAAATTAGATGAAGAAATAACCATAATAATTAATTACAAACTAAGATAATGAAGATTCAGCGTAATAGTAGCCCAAGATTACTCAAATAGGAATAAAAGAGTCGTTCACGTGCTCAGCCCCAAAGTCAGATTACAAAAGATGACCTAAAAATGTGAAAAGAAAGTATTTATACTAGGACGAATTTTCTGGACAAAAATACCCCTGACGAGGTAGTGCGGTCCGCACAAAAAGCATCACGGACCGCACTGAGGCTTTTTGGTTTGGCTCTACAGTCTCTGGAGTTGGCCACCGCGGACCGCATAAAATGCACCGCGGCTGCGGTGGCTTCAATGCGGTCCGCACAAAATGGCTTGTGGTCCGCGCTGGCTTCAATCCCTATTTTCCACAACTCTCTGAATCTCATCTCCGCAGACCGCACAAAATGAGTTGCGGCCGCGGTGAGGCTACTGCGGTCCGCACAAAGTGCTTTGCTGCACCTCTCTGAATCTCAACACTGCGGACCGCACAAAATGGGGTGCGGCCGCAGTGGATCTGTTTCAACTGTGCTTGGACTTGTCCTTGGTACTTGTGCATGTTTCACTCCTTTTTGAGCTGGTTTTGACTAATTGTCACCTTTTTGACCAAACCCTGCAAACAAGTACAACATGTAAGCCTTTGGGACTATTTTGTACACATTTTTAATCAAAACTCAAGT
>NC_031991.1:18451892-18457827 GCF_001879085.1 Nicotiana attenuata | reverse complement strand
GGGTATTTAGTCGAATATACATACGGGAGAGTGAATATATACATCAGAAAGTAACTTTATATACAGACCAAAGTTGCAAAAGTACGAAAAGTGAGATAAAATAGTAAAATTATGTACAGACCAAAAGTGAAAATCAAAGCATAAAAAGAAAGTAGTGTCATATATACAACCCAATGTTATCAAAATAGGGCTACCCCCTCAAATGAAAGCTAGCATTGTCCTCAATGCTAACTAACCAAAATAAGCTCAATAAAAGATAGAGAGTAAAGAGAAAACTCCCTATTGGCCCTCCGTCTGCATAGGATCATGAGTTTGGGTCCCTGGGTCCTCGGACTGCTCGGGAACCTGTGACTGGATCCCTGTGATCTGTGTCTGCACTGGATCCTGGGCCTGTACTGGGTCCTGGGGCTGGCTAGAGCAACCTCCCTACGGCTCCTCCAACTCTATCACAGCATCATAAGCACGGGGAATCACCCTCCTTCTCTTTGCTGGCCTCTCTATCTCCTGCTCTGGCTGTGGCTGGGCTGCTGGGGTCGGGTCCTACAATAATAGCTCCAAAGGCAAGTTATCGGCTTTCAATTTCTCCACCTCTACCCTCAACTCTTTCATTGACTCCTTGGATGCCCTAGTCTTTCTCAATTTCTTTGTTTCTCTGGCGAGCTCCTTCAATGCTTTTCCATGAGAACCCACAACGTCCAATATTAATTGCTGGTTCTCCAAGAGCTTCTTCTGGTTGTCTAGAAGCTGCTTGAGAGTGTCCTCCACTGACTGTGGGACCTGTGGCTGAGGTGGTACAGAATGGGCCTCCACCGAGGTAGATAGCACAGACAGCTTCGAAGTGGCCGCCTGCATCCAGTTATTGATACTGACAAGGGTCTGGTTCAAGCGGTGAGCAGTCAACGGGTAAGCTGAAGATGAGGGGATATCTAGAACATTAGAGGGACCTGGGGGCATATCTGGGGTAGCTGAAGCAGGCTGAGTAGGAGCTACCACTACTACTGGCTCTTCAGACTGGCCAGTAGAAGCGGTGGATTTGCCTTTCGGATCTTTTCCCTTGGGGTTGTCATCACTTTGCAGGCTTTACCAGGAGAAAGGTTCCTTCGGCTTCACCTTCACATCAAAACTCCTCTTTTCCACCTCCAAGTCATTCAGGTACATAGTCAGGAAACTGGGGAAAGGGTATGACCTATCTCCTTCATTGACCACCCGTGTGATCACCCTAGACATCACATTCCCGACGTTGATCGGGTACCCTGCCATGATAGAAGCTACTAGAATTGCCCGGGAGATAGGAAGAGAGTTCTCATGAGTGGTGGGGTCTAGCCTGCTGCATACAAATGTCTCCCACCCTTTGGCTTCAAAGTTCAGGGTTCTCTTCAGAATATTTACTCCCGCTGTCAACCATTCTAGGGTGGTACCTGGGATTGCCAAGTACTCTGCTAACCACGGACGGACATCCTCCCCCAATGCTACCTTCTCTAAGTACAATGTCTCATCCTCCTCCATGAAGCCCAAGTAGTCATTGATTGTCTTCCCATCAAATTTCACTGTCAGATTTCGCACCTTAGTCACTTTCGTGCCATTTTTGATGTGGGCAACATTAGTGTAGAACTCCTTGACTAGGTGCTCATTTGCATCCTCACAATTGTTGGTGAAGTAGTCCCAGCCCACTCTCTCTCTGAACTGTCTCCTCACATTGGGGTTGTGAGGAAAGAGGTCCCTATCGATGAAAGTCCACTCAGGTATCAATTTCCTCTCGGGCCACCATTTTCTGAACTTGTGGTAGGCCACTTCACTCACAAATCTGTCTTGCCATGCTTCTAGTTTTCTGGTTCTTTCTACTCCTCCCACTTGGGGCCCACCCCCTCCTTCTTCTTCTCCTCCTTCTTCTACGGGACCCCCATCGGATAGTAAAGCTGTAGGTGAGGTAGAATAGGCATTGTCACTGCCTGCAGCTGAGCCCTCAGACGTCTCAGAAGATATGTGTACTGATGCTTGGGCAGTGGGGGATCCCTGAGGAGTAGGGTCATCTCTCAGTCTCATCCTCTCCGGGAAGTCATCCATATACTCCGGCACTCAGTCAGAATCAGATGCCTCTCGGGAGGGCTCATACTCACTTCCCTCTGAATGGGAAACAGCTCTATCAGCTGCCCTTGTTGCCTTTCTTGTTGCCTTTATTGCTTGCCGAGCTTGGGGGGTCAACCTTATCTTTCCACGTCCCCTACCTCGGGAGGACTCAACTTTTCCCTTTTGTTTGTCTCCACCGCCTCGTGATTTGACCATTTTCTGCAAGTGGAATTCATTCTGTATTTGTTAGTATCGTAGTACCAGGTGAAGCAGTGAAATTATGATTGCAGACAGTGAAATTGTAAAGCAGAATTGCAGACCGCGGACCGCACAAAATGAAGTGCGACCGCAAAGAGGTCACCGCGGATCGCACAAAAAGGCACCGCGGTCCGCACTGAGATGGGGGTCAGACTACCCACTCTCTGATTCTAGGCACCGCGGACCGCACAAAATGAAGTGCGGCTGCAAAAAATCTACCGCGGACCGCACAAAATCCACCGCGGTCCGCGGTGGATTGTACCCAGCAACACCAACCTAGAGTTTCAATTTTTCACCTATTATTGATCCCCTAGGTGTTGAATCAGTGTTTCTAACTAATTAGTCCTAATTTAAGCATGGTTAAACAAACCTACAATACAGAATTGAAAGATAACGGGAAGAAAAAGAAGAAAAACTAGCTAATTAAAAGAAAATAACAAAGTTAAAGACTATGGAAAAATTAAGATTACCAGTTAGTAAGATGCAACATAGATGATTGATAGGGAGTGAGTGAAATCGTGCAATTAGGGCTTGTTTGAACAGTAACTTTTCACTATTAGAGAACAAAGGGTAGAAAAGTTTGAAATGAGGGCCTCAGGTCCTATTTATAGAAAAAGGAACTGGGGCCCATCTCACCTAACCGTGGACCGCACAAAATGGCATCGCGGTCCGCGGTACTCAAAAACAAGTGGCATTGGGGAGATGTCCACTGCGAACCGCAAGAAATGCAATGCGGCCGCAGTGGTCCACCACGGACCGTACAAAATGCATTGCGGCCACGGTGGAAAACTTCAGAGACTCCTCATTTTTAACCATTTAACACTGCGGTCCGCATTGAGTTGTTGCCCCCGCACTAAGACCTTTGCGGCCGCACAAAATGCAGTGCGGCCGTAGTGCAAACTTCAGAGAGTGTGCATTTTTCCCAACTTCGTCCTGCACTGCATCAAAACAATCCTATAACATCTCACAACCAGTTAGTCTAAAAATAAATCCTACACTAAAAAGAAAATCAAAGAAAAACAAAAAGAAAGACACATGGGTTGCCTCCCAAGAAGCGCCTGATTTAACGTCGCGGCACGACGCACGTTACCATCAAATCACTTGAGATGGATCATTGCCACCACGTGGCTATCATCAATCTTGCCAAGATAGTGCTTGACTCTATGCCCATTAACCCTGAAGATCTCACCATTTTTGTTTTTCAAGTCAAGTGCACCAAACGGAGTCACAAGCACCACTTCAAAAGGTCCACTCCATTTTGACTTAAGCTTTTCCGGAAATATATGTAACCGAGAATTGAACAAGAGAACCAATTCACCCACTTTGAACTCCTTGCTACGAGCATACTTGTCATGAAGGTACTTCATCTTGTCCTTGTACAAGGACGAACTGGAGTAGGCATGGAATCGGAATTCATCAAGTTCATTAAGCTGCTCCACACGAAGATTTGCTGCTACATCCCATTCAAGATTCAGCTTCCTCAAAGCCCACATGGCCTTGTGCTCTAACTCAACCGGAAGATGGCAAGCTTTCCCAAACACCAACCGGTACGGAGACATACCAATCGGAATCTTGTAAGCAGTCCTATAAGCCCATGAGCATCATCCAATTTCTTGACCAATCGGTCCTATTTGAATNCTTCCATGGATTCAGTACCAATTGTTTGAGAGATTCCAAAGGTGTTTCCTGCAGATTTTACGGGGGTGCCACCCGATAGAGATATCGAATTCTGTATTGATTTGGCTCCGGTCACTCGGCCCATTTCTATTCCTCCACACCGTATGGTCCCGCCAAAGTTGAAAGAATTGAAAGATTAGTTGCAAGATTTACTTGATAAGGGCTTTATTACACCTAGTGTCTCGCCCTGGGTGCGCGCTTGTGTTGTTTGTGAAGAAGAAAGATGGATCGATAAGGACGTGCATAGATTACCGACAGTTGAACAAAGTCACCATCAAGAACAAGTATCCATTGCCGATGATTGAGGACTTATTTGATCGGCTTCAGGGTGCCAAGGTGTTTTCAAAGATTGATTTGAGGTCTGGCTACAATCAGTTTAGGATTAGGGCATCCGATGTCCCAAACACAGCTTTTCGGACTCGGTATGCGCATTATGAATTTCTAATGATGTCATTTAGGTTGACAAATGCTTTAATAGAATTTATGGATTTGATAAACCGGGTGTTCAAGCCCTATTTGAATTGCTTTGATATTGTGTTTATTAATGATATCTTGGTCTACTCCCGCAGTCGGGAGAAGCACAAGCAGCATCTTCAGATTGTACTTCAGACTCTGAGAGACAGCCAATTATATGCCAAGTTTTCAAAGTCTGAGTTTTGGTTGGACTCAGTTGCTTTCTTGGGACACGTCGTATCGGTAGAGGGCATTCAGGTGGATCCTAAGAAGATTGAGGCGGTTCATAACTGGCCTAGACCCATTTCAGCTATGGAGATCCGAATTTTCTTGGGTTTGGCGGGATATTACCATCGGTTCATGGAGGGGTTTTCATCTATAGCAGCCCCATTAACCAGATTGACCCAGAAGGGTGCCCCGTTTAGATGGTCAGACGAGTGTGAGGCGAGCTTTCAGAAGCTCAAGACTGCTTTGACTACGACGCCAGTGTTGGTGTTGCGCACAGGTTCAGGACCTAAAGTGACCTCATCTAGCATCAATTGGGACTAACAATTGCCCGCAACTCACATGGATCATTAACAACATTCACTCTTTTAAGCACCATGGTTTTAGTGCAACACAAGAGCATCAAGAATTGACTCAACCCATCAAGGGAAACTCTTTCTACTACTTTGGTCATTGTGGAACCGAAACTCACACATCCTCAACTCTCCCTAAGCAAACCTCACTTTTAGATTGTAGCACTCAGAACGAGGATAGTGGAAACACACTCATCTCTCTCAAAGAAAAGTCACAAGTCCGGCTCTAAGTACCATAAGCTTGCCCCTTATGTGAGTCACCACTAATATAAGCTTCATTCAACTTAAGATCATATAGGGCTTTTGTGGACTCACAGTGAAGGCTTTTGGTTCAGGGTAGGAAATATTTGGTCTAAGTAGGTTCCTTCTTTCCTTAAGCACTTCATTTACTTTATTTTTGCACACGTTCTCTTGACTTTCTTTTGAGTCATTCACTATTTTCTTCGGGGTTAGAGAGACACAATGTCACTCTTTCTTGTTCATTTCAAACCTTTTTCTCCTTTTTCGGCTTTCCATGCCTTTCATCACTTTACTTTTATTCAATCCCTTCATTTTTTTTCTATATTGCTCATTCTTTTTGACTTTTTGATTTTCTTTCTTTTTCATTGCCTTTCCTTTTCTTCATTTTGCACCTTTTTACCACTTTGTTGCATTCCTCATCTCTCCCCCCAAACTTATGCTTTTGCCATGTGCTAAGGAAAGATTGGGTGCCAAGAGAGGGTCATTTCAAAACGGGTAAAGGCGTGTATCATGGTTGTTGAAGGAAAAGGGCTATAGCTCAAAGGGGTTGACTAGGGATATTATCATTGGTAGGCTATGGATGTTTTCAAGATATCATTTGGATCAAGGAGAGCCTATAATCACTTCTCAAGTCAAACTACACTTAGGATTTCGCCTAGACA
>NC_031991.1:18436266-18450876 GCF_001879085.1 Nicotiana attenuata | reverse complement strand
AACCCTTGAGGTGCTTGTAAGCATTTTGATCGGGAGCACCCGTGAAATATCCTCGTTGCTCCAGCAAGGTCAGCATCACATTGGTAATTTGGAAATTGCCCGCCCGGATCCGGGGCGGGACAATTGCACTGGCATATCCTTGATTGGGAAGCACCCGAGGGGCCACTCTTGGAGGTGGTGGGGGAGGGTCTGGAATATTATCATTAGCATTAGCATTGGCCTGGCGGCCTCTCCGTTGTCCTTGAGGTATAAGAGGCACCTCATCCTCGCCGATATCATCAAACTCCTCCCCCGGGATCACATTTCCAAGAGGGTCATTGTTGTTGTTTGCCGCCATTTTGTACCTGGATTGGCATCACCAAAAAGATTAGTATCACAGAAGGAAAGAAAAACAATACACAAAACTATTTAGATAGATAGCCAAAACCGTTAGCTTCCCCGGCAACGGCGCCAAAAAGGTGATCGGTGCCAACCCCGCACCACTATAGAGTGGCGAGAGCGGTTGATGCAACTTTTACCCGAATAGGTCGGGATCGAATTCATAGGGAGCTAGAAGTTGGAGTTGGTTTCCTATCCAAACTAGCAATGTGTTATGCTCTTAATTGCACTTTCAATCACGGTTGGTGTTTTGATTACTTCTAGTATTATGCTTACAAGATGCTAAATTAAGCTAAGAGTGAAATACTTGAAGGGTTATCTAATTGGTTAAAGAGGCACTAGGGAAGTGACTTTCTCCTAGGTGGATATTTGACAGATTCTCAAGTCTAAGGCACGATTGTTATGATGGGGGTTACGATATAACCAATGCACGAAACTTCTCACTCTCTACCTCTCGGTAGTTTGAGTGATTTTTCCCGAATTGACTTTCTCAAGACCAATTGGGTATTACAATTGAGCAAGCAATTGAGGTTCAAGTCGGGTATTATTATCTCTAGGTTTAACCCTTTAATTGGGGCTATCAATCTCTTGAATACGCCCCAATTCCTTGTTGGACCTATTTTCCTAGACTCAAGCTCTCTTTCTCAGAAAAGCCCAAGTCATAAAGGCACAAATTAGTGTTTGCAACCACTAATTCAACATGGAAAACATAAATTGGTCCAAATATCAAACACCCATAAACATTCAAGCCTTAAAACGCAAGACCCATCAAATACCCACACTAGGGTGAGCCACAACCCTAGCTAATGGGTCTAGCTACTCATAATAAGGGAAGAAAATAAGAAATTAGATGAAGAAATAACCATAATAATTAATTACAAACTAAGATAATGAAGATTCAGCGTAATAGTAGCCCAAAATTACTCAAATAGGAATAAAAGAGCCGTTCACGTTCTCAGCCCCAAAGTCAGATTACAAAAGATGACCTAAAAACTATTTATACTAGGCCGAATATTCTGGACAAAAATACCCCTGACGAGGTAGTGCGGTCCGTACAAAACGCAGTGCGGACCGCACTGAGGCTTTTTGGTTTGGCTCTGCAGTCTCAAAAGTTGGCCACCGCGGACCGCATAAAATGCACCACGGTTACGGTGGCTTCAATGCGGTCCGCACAAAAATGACCGCGGATCGCATTGGCATTAATTCTCCCAAGTCCCAACTCTCTGAACTCCTTCTTTTCGGACCGCACAATATTGATTGTTGCCGCAGTGAGGCCATTGCGGTCAGCACAAACTGCTCTGCGGCCACATTGCTTGAGTTTCCGGAATAAACACCTCTCTGAATCTCCTCACTGCGGTCCGCACTAAATGGAATGCGACCGCAGTGGATCTATTGCACAGTGCTTGGACTTGTTCTTGGTACTTGTACATGTTTCACTCCTTTTTGAGCTGGTTTTGACTAATTATCACCTTTTTGGCCAAACCCTGCAAACAAGTACAACATGTAAGCCTTTGGGACTATTTTGTACACATTTTTAATCAAAACTCAAGTAGGAAGGAGTGTAAAATGAACCATAATCCCTAGTTATCAGCCAGCCAGCTAGGGCCCGTCCCAGAGACGTGGTTCATAGTGGAGGGGCCCCGCCTCGATTTTATTCTTTCCCAGCTAGGTCTAAGGTGGAGTCATCTGACGCTGTTATCACATATATTGTTCCAATTTGCCATAGAGATGCTTCGTTCTATTTGATCCGGGCTCTATTATTCCTATGTGTCATCCTATTTTGTTTCATATCTGGTTATACCTCGTGATTCTTTGATTGCTCTGTGTATGTGTCCACACCCTAGGGGCATTCTATTGTTGTAGATCGTGTCTATCGTTCGTGTGTGGTTACCATTGGGAGTCTCAAGACTAGCATAGATCTCCTACTTCTCGATTTGGTAGATTTTTATGTCATCCTGGGTATGGACTGGCTGTGACCTTATCATGCTATATTGGATTGTCACGCTAAGACAGTGACCTTATCCTTGCCTTGGTTGCCTCGATTAGAGTGGAGGGGGACTCCTCGCCATTCTACCAGTAGGGTTATCTTTTATGTGAAGGATCTGCATATGGTCGAGAAGGGGTGTCTAGCTTATTTGGCTTGCGTCCGTGATTCTAGTGCGGAGGTTCCTTCCATGGATTCAGTACCAATTGTTTGAGAGATTCCAAAGGTGTTTCTTGCAGATCTGCCGGGGATGCCACCTGATAGAGATATTGACTTCTGTATGGATTTGGCTCCGGTCACTCAGCTCATTTCTATTCCTCCACACCGTATGGTCCCGCCAGAGTTGAAACAATTGAATGATCAGTTGCAAGATTTACTTGATAAGGGCTTCATTACACCTAGTGTCTCGCCCTGGGTGCGCTTGTGTTGTTTGTGAAGAAGAAAGATGGATCGATGAGGATGTGCATAGATTGCTGACAGTTGAACAAAGTCACCATCAAGAACAAGTATCCATTGCCGAGGTTGACGACTTATTTGATCAACTTCAGGGTGCCAAGGTGTTTCCAAAGATTGATTTGAGGTCTGGCTACAATCAGTTGAGGATTAGGGCATCCGATGTCCCTAACATAGCTTTTCAGACTCAGTATGGGAATTATGAATTTCTAATGATGTCATTTAGGTTGACAAATGCCCTAACAGAATTTGTGGATTTGATGAACCGGGTGTTCAAGCCCTATTTGAATTGCTTTGATATTGTGTTTATTAATGATATCTTGGTCTACTACCGTAGTCGGGAGAAGCACAAGCAGCATCTTCGGATCGTACTTCAGACACTGAGAGACAGCCAATTATATGCCAAGTTTTCAAAGTCTGAGTTTTGGTTGGACTCAGTTGCTTTCTTGGGACACGTCGTATCGGCAGAGGGCATTCAGGTGGATCCTAAGAAGATTGAGGCGGTTAAGAACTGGCCTAGACCCATTTCAGCTATGGAGATCCGAATTTTCTTGGGTTTGGCGGGATATTACCATCGGTGCGTGGAGGGGTTTTCATCTATAGCAGCCCCATTAACCAGGTTGACCCAGAAGGGTGCCCCGTTCAGATGGTCAAACGAGTGTGAGGCGAGCTTTCAGAAGCTCAAGACTGCTTTGACTACGACGCCAGTGTTGGTATTGCGCACAGGTTCGGGATCTTACACGGTATATTATGATGCATCTCGTATTGGGATGGGTGCAGTATTGATGAAGGATGGTAGGGTGACTGCATATGTGTCGCGGCAATTGAAGGTTCATGGGAAGAATTACCTAGTTCATAACTTAGAGTTGGCATCCATTGTTCATACGCTGAAGATTTAGAGGCACTACCTTTACGACGTGTCGTGCGAGGTATTCACAGATCATCGGAGTCTACAATATTTTTTCAAACAAAAGGATCTCAATTTGAGGCAGGGGAGGTGGTTGGATCTATTGAAAGACTACAATATCACCATCTTGTATCATCCCGGGAAGGCCAATGTGGTGGCCATTGCCTTGAGTAGAAAGGCAGTGAGTATGGGCAGCTTTGTGTACATTCCAGTCGGTGAGAGATCGCTTGCATAAGATGTTCAGGATTTGGCCAATCAGTTCATGAGGTTGGATGTTTCAGAGCCTAGTTGTGTTCTAGATTGTACAGTCGCTCGATTTTCCTTGTTTGAGCGCATCAAGGAGCGGGAATATGATGGCCCTTATTTGTTTGTCCTTAGGGATACACTGCGGCACGGTGGTGTCAAGTAGGTTACTGTTGGAGATGATGGAGTTTTGAGGATGCAGGGTCGTATTTGTGTGCCCAATGTAGATGGACTTCGTGAGTTGATTCTTGAGGAGGCCCACAGTTCTCGGTATTCTATTCATTCGGGTGCCGCCAAAATGTATCAGGACTTGCGACAACATTATTGGTGGAGAAGGATGAAGAAGGATCTAGTTGCATATGTAGCTCAGTGTTTAAATTTTCAGCAAGTGACGTACAAGCATCAGAGGCTGGTGGTTTGCTTCAAAAGTTAGAGATTCCCGAGTGGAAGTGGGAGCGTATCACTACGGATTTTGTTGTTAAACTCCCACGGACTCAGAGGAAGATTGATGCGGTATGGGTCATTGTGGACAGGCTGACCAAGTCAGCGCACTTCATTCCTATGGCAGTTACCTACTCTTCAGAGCGTTTGGCTAAAATCTACACCGCGAGATCGTCCGTCTTCACGGTGTGTCCATGTCTATCATTTCTAGTCGAGGTATGCAATGCACCTCGTACTTCTAGAGGGCAGTACAATGTGAGTTAGGCACACAGGTTGAGTTGAGCACATCTTTTCATCCTCAGACAACGGACAGCCCGAGCGCACTATTCAGATATTGGAGGATATGCTCCCCACTTGCGTTATAGATTTCGGGGTTCTTGGGATTAGTTATTGCCACTTGTGGAGTTTGCCTACAACAACAGCAACCAGTCGAGCAATCAGATGGCTCCCTATGAGGCATTGTACGGGAAGCGGTGCCATCCGCTAGTTGGATGGTTCGAGCCGGGGAAGGCTCGATTGTTGGGTACAGATTTGGTACAGGATGCCTTGGATAAGGTCAAGATTATTCAGGATCGACTTTGCACAGCTCAGTCTAGGCAGAAGAGCTATATTAATCGTAGGGTTTGGGATGTTGCATTCATGGCCAAAGAGAGGGTATTGCTCCAGGTTTCACCCATGAAGGGTGTGATGAGGTTCGGGAAGAAAGGCAAGTTGAGCCCTAGGTATATTGGACCTTTTGAGATTCTGAGGGAGTGGGTGAGGTGGCTTACGGGATCGCATTGCCACCTAGTTTATCAGCAGTCCATCTGGTGTTCCTTGTATCTATGATCCGAAAGTATCACGGTGATTCGTCCCATGTGTTAGATTTCAGCTCAGTCTAGTTGGAAAGGGATTTGACTTTTGAGGAGGGGCCGGTGGCTATTCTAGCCCAGCAGGTTCGATAGTTGAGCTCTAAGAGTTATCCTTCAGTTCGACTGTAGTGGAGAGGTCAGCCTATCGAGGTAGCTACTTGGGAGTCCGAGTCGGACATGCAGAGTATATATCTACATCTTTTCACCTGCCCAGGTACTTTTTCTATGTCCGTTTGAGGATGAACGATTGTTTTAAAGGTGGAGAATGTGATGACCTGATAGGTAATCTAGAGTTTTAAACCATAATTCTGTGATTTGAAACCTCAAATATCTCATTTTATCCTTCCTCGATGTGCATGTGCAATCCTTGTCTTTTTCCGGGAGGCTTTTATATTAAAAATATGAAATTTTGCCTTAAAAATACATTTGAATTGACTTCGATCAACATTTTAAGCAAATGGACCCATACCCGTATTTTGACGGTCTCGGTGGGTCCGTATTGTGATTTAGGACCTGGGCGTATGCCCGAAGTCAAATTCGAAGGTCTCTAACTTGAGTTATGGCTTTTTGTCAAAAATTTGAAGTTTAAAGGTTTAATGAATTTGAAGATTTGACCAATATTTGACTTTGTTGATACCGGGTCCGTATTTTGGTTGCAAAACTCGGTATAGGTCCATTTCTATATTTATGACTTATATGTCATATTTGGTGAAAAACGGAGTTAGTTTGACGTAATTCGGACGACCTGTTGTTAGAATAGATATTTTAAAGTTTCATTGAAAATTCCATTGGATTTGGTGTTTGATTCATAGTTCTAGCCTTTTAGTTGTTATTTCGGCGATTTGATCGCGTGAGCAAGTTCGTATGATGTTTTTGGACTTGTGTGGATATTTGGTTTGGAGCCCCGAGGACTCGGGTGAGTTTCGGATATGCTACGAAGTGAATTTGGACTTAGACTTCACAGCTGATGCATTGTGTTTCTAGTGTCTGTTTATTTGCGAAGAAACCTTAGCATTTGCGAGCCTGGACATGGTTGGGTGGTCCTCGCATTTGCGAGGTAAAGTTCGCAATTGCGAACTTGCCATTTTTCGCTTTTGCGAAGGCAAAGTCGCATTTGCGACTCAACACATTTTTTATGATCTTCGCATTTGTGAAGAAAGGTCCACATTTGCGAGGGCATCAGGGTTCGCATTTGCGACCATTTTATCGCAATTGCGATTACTGGGATTCTGAGAGGAGTTCGCAATTGTGCCCTCTTTCTCGCAATTGTGATGTTAGCAATTGCGAACAAAATATCGGAATTGCGACATCTGCAGCTGGGTGAAAGTTGAGTTAGACGGGATTTTCCTCATTCTTTCAAATTTTCAAACCTAGAAACCCTAGAGGCGATTTTCCCAAGAGTCATAGTAAAGAAGATTTTTTGTGATTTTGTGATGGGAAATACTGGAAAGTTGGACAAATTTGCCTTGGGACAAATTTCAGAGCAAAGCGAAAAAGCACATACTCCGCAGTTATTCAAAGGCAAAACAAGCAAATCATGTGACCAGCTCAAAAGTGTATACTGATCGCATATTTGAGTCATTCAACGAAAATTTGTGCTTTCTTACAAGAAGTGCAAAATGTGACCTTTTCTTTCTTACAAGAAGTGCAAATTAAAATGCTTCATTGGTCAATGAGTCAAGGTGTTCACAGTTGTCATATCTGCTCCTCCTTTCCTCCAAACTGAATCCAAAAGGGGTGAATTGTAGCCTTTTTAAATTTTTAGTCGACTACTACTCAGACTTAGTTGATTAATACGGAGACAACCTGTACAATACTGTTAGTACCTCGACTCAATCAAATACTAATCTCAACAAACAGTAATTGCTTATAATAAAATATGAAAGCAGTAAGGTAAATGACATCACGAATTTTATACTGGTCCGGAACCAATGTGGCATCCTACTCCCGTCTCCTTGGGCTGTAAGGATGTTATCCTATTGTTACCTGCACTTCCTGGAATCTTTAATGTCCATAAATTAAATCATGGCATTTAATTCTTCATACCTCAGTTTGAAGTATTATTTTAGCATGTTTGAACTTTTTTCTTTCTTTTTGACTGGATCATATAAACAATATAATACCAGTCAATGTAACATATATGATATAATAATAGATATTTTTAGCATGCTACTGTAATTAATTTCAGCTTAAGCCACAGATAGATAAAGATACAAGAGGTATGAAAAAAAGATGTACTCCATTAAATTCTTAAAAATCACCTCTGGAAAGATAACTTAAGCCTAGTTTCATGCTCAGCTTTTTTGGCTTAGGTGTATCCCATAACTATAAACAAGGATTACTTAAGGGTAGTAATTGAACTGAGGCTTCATTTAAGCTGCCAGAGCAATATATAATAATTCCCAAAAAGTTACAATAAACCAATTTCCAGGCAAATTGACAAATAGGCTTCTAGAGGAACAGACTTGGGATCTTCGTGCCAGGATGCACCATGGAAATCACTGTCTGAGGTAAGGACATATTATTCACGCTGTAATTTCTTATACTTAGTTGCTAAATTCTGGATACTTTACTTTTCAGAGCCTGATTTTTTCTAATTTGTAAATATGGTTTAAGATCATGTAAAAATTCTAAAAGAAGAAACTAAGAAGTTAAGAAGCAAAACTTATCTCTCGAAGAAGAAACTTCTGAATTTACAAATGAAGACTGCTCAGCTTTTATCTCTCTGTCCTGTTGATAATCGAATGATTCTCCTTATCCCACTGCAATATTCTGTTGATTTATCATTACTTTCTCTCTTCTATAACAAGGCCCCAACCTCACCTCAGGTTCATCCTTATACAATAAACGAAATCCAAACTCCTTCATAAATCTAGAGGTAGAGACCTTAAGATGCCCGTATTTATTCGGTGTTTTTCCATTTGCCTTAGACGCATCCCATAAACTAATAAAAGGTATGAACAAGAAATGTATTCCCTTTGAACCCCTACAAATATATTGAATACATTCAAGTTTCTTGATCATCTGCTCTGACTTGTCCTCATTAGTTAGGGGTATCAATTGAAAAGTTTTGTCATATGCGCTTCCAAGGTAACAAATGGCAATTCTCAAGAAATTATCATTTGCATACCAGTTTTCAGGCAACTTGACTAGTACACTCGTAACCAATGTTCTGTTACGGTGGAACCATATTGGGATTTTCGTACCAGGATGAACCAAAGTAAACATTCTTTCTGACAAGGAATCTGAGGCAGAGAAGGCATGCTGCAGGGAAGACATACACTGTAATAGGGTCTCTGCTAGCAAATCATCCAACTCATCAGACTCAACATCATACTCAGATGTGAATACCACCAGCTGTAATAGCAAGTACTTTGTTGCTAAATTTTGCATACTTTTCAGAGCCACGTGATAATCTGCACGCAATGTACTACCTATATTTGGTGGAAGTTCTGGCAGCTCTTTAAGCTTCTTGCAATCTGCTAAGTCCAACAATCGAAGAGCGGCAAGTTGGGCTAAGCTTTGAGGCAAATGCTCAAAATTATTTCCGGTGAGGTACAACTCTGCCAAGGAGGACAAGCATCCAATGTTTTCCAGAAATTGTCCAACTATTAGATTGCAGTAACTGAGATTCAGAATTTCCAATGAGCGTAACCCTTCAGCCACCGGTGGGAACACAAAGTGAACTTCATTTTCGGCACCTTCTTCTGATTTTTCTTTTGCAAAACTCAAGGACTTAAGTTTGTTTAAGTATACAATGGAAGATGGAGGTCGGGAAATCAGAGTATATTGGGCATCAAGCTTCTCTAAGAGTTCTAAACCCCCTATCTCTTCTGGCAAGCTTTCAAGTATTTTGCAACCCAAAACAGATAGAAATTTCAAACTCTTCAACATAAAAATGCTACTTGAAAGAGTTACAAGGTCTTTTAAACAACTCAAATCTAGCTTGGTAATATGAGTTTGGTACTGAATCACAGATGATGGTAGTTCTCTTATCCCAGAGTACCGCATGTCAATCTTTAACTCCACTTTTATTCTTCCGAGGATCTCTGGAAATTTCTCTAAACTAGAGCAATGAAGGAGACCTAGATATTCAAGAGATCCAACGTCAACATATGAAAACCTCTCAAGGCGTTGACACCAACCCAAATCTAACCAGACGAGTTTTCTGGAAAATCTCAGGGAATGATGAACCTCTTCAAGATTACTACAAAATGACAGGTTCAAATACTCCAAATTTGGCATCCCTGTGAAATCTGGTGTTAGTACCTAGCTTGCAGAGCCGCTGAGAACTAGCTTTCTTAGATACCTCAAATCCTGTTCACAACCCAAAATGAGACAAATATGAAGAGGTAGGTACAACTAGCAAGTAAGTAGTAACAACATGGTAAAGAAATACCAAAAAATAAATTAGAGTGATGCCAGATTAGGCTGATGGTAAGTTTAACCTAAGGGTCCGGGCCATCTTGTGCACACCTCAACTAATTCCTGCTACCTCCCACCAACACGAAGTATCAGATAACTCTGTCCACCAAGGCTTGGATAGATGGGAAGAAATCACCTAGTGTTCTTTGTCTCCGCTTGGATTTGAATCTGATCTTATAGTTCCCAACTCACTTCATTGATCACTAGGTCACACCCTTAGGTGCAGGCTGATGGTAAGTTTAACCCAAGGTTCATATTACCAATCCATTTATATACAATTAGAAAATGTTAGAAGGATTGAAGAAAATATTATAGTTCCTACTTTTGTATACAAGTATTCCTTTTGTCCCACTGTACCAAATAATAATATTTGCTCAGCAATAGTTGGAGAAAGAAAGAAAACATATATAATTCAGCTATTGTACCTTTTTTTCCGTCCACAACTGACACAACGAACTGCAAGAGAGTTGAAGATCAACAAGCCTTGTGGGTTCAAAATTTACTGGTAATGACTCCCAAGGGTAACGATTCCAAAACAACGAACGCAAGTTGTTCGACAAGTACTCGATGGAGCCATTATAGCAGTCGGTACGTCCCCACACATAATTTATGCATAATAACCTAAGCCTTTTCATATTTTTCAGTGCCTCTGCTAAAGCTTTGGAATTGTGGAGGGCTCTGATACTCATTAATCCAGATTGCTTCAACTGCCTTGGTCCCCTGATTAACATGATTATTAGATTAAAAAGTAAATTTCTAATGCAGTTCATATAAAATACCTTTACAACTACGAATAATTTCCTCACATGTGCCAATATATTTTACTTTTCCTTTGAATTTTTCTGCCATATCAAATCAAGTTTGGAATCAAAGGAGCTCATTTTAAAATTGAGATTGTCATGTTTTTTGTTTTATTATTGCACTAAGAGTTCTAGAAGAGCACCATTAAAAAATTTAAGGTACCATATTTGTTGGATCTTTTAAGAGATATGTTGCTTAACAGCAATACCTTGTGCAATTAATTCCATAATTCTATTTTGTGATAATGTCTTCTAAGTTCTTTAAAGTGAAGTCTAAATGCTTTTCATCCAGTGATAGAACGAAATTGTAAATGAAACATTACCTGTAAATCATCATGTTTTTCTTTTAAAATAAAAAATAATCAACGGTGAAGTGAACTCCTGATTGAACTATTATGTATGAAAATGTCATACAAATTGCAAGTCAAGTCGACTTGCAAAGAATGAAATTGGATAAAACAGATTAGGTTTCTACTTGACTAATTAATGACTTATAACAGAACAAAAATGAAGTAGCAAAGATAATTAAAGTGAGTACTTGATGAAATAGGCAGCGTTAGACAATGTTGCTTTTGCTTCTAGTACTAGAGTAAACATCTAAAATGTTTTATGTGCAAGAATAGGAGGGGAAGAAATAATTGGAATTTACCCTATATGTCTTTGGAATATGAAAGAACTATAAATTGATTATAATTGTCTTTTCTAGCCTACTTACCGAATTGCTGATCATCACTACTTTGAAATCTTTATCGAGCCATAGTCTGCTACGTTCTCCTGGATCCTTTTGCATGTTTACTATATATATGTACCCATTTCTTGTATTAAATCATGCCTTTCGATACTATTTTCAGAGATGAACACAAGAGATTTTTCAATTAGGACACTCAATCCAATATTAGCTTCAAAATTACAGCTCTCAAGGATTTGCATGACGTCATCTTTTCATTCCCTCGGAAGAAACATGCTATCTAGGAACATCTCTTGTTGTATCGGCTCCAAACCGTCATAACTAATTTTGAGTTTTTCAACAATTTCCAGATTGGTTTTATTCTTCATTTTCTCTATAGAACTTCTCCACTCAGTAATACCTCTCTTATGCAAGAAAGAACCCCACACTTTCAAGGCTAAAGGAAGACCTTTAGCATGATTTACTACCTCCCAAGAGAGCTTCTCAAAATGTTCATCTGGAACTTCTTTTTTGAAAGCATGGTGATTGAACAATTGAATAGCTTCATGATCAGGTAGCGTAGTCACTTCATACAATGCATCATGCTTCCCTATCAAATGACTATCTCTTGTTGTTACAACAACTCTGCTACCATTACCAAACCAACTAAGATCACCTGCTAAATAATCCAAATGGTCGTTGTGATATATGTCATCAAGCACAATTAGAACCTTCTTAAAACGAAGTCTGCTCCTAATCATGCACTTCCCATCATCCTTATTATCGACATAATGAGCTTTGTGTTTTAATAATTCAGATAGAAGGATATTTTGCAAAAAATGTTGATGTCTTTTTTCATTTTCTTTAACATCCGCGAGGAAACAAGCAGCTTTAAACTGATAGGAGAGAGTATCAAAAATGGCTCTTGCTATTGTCGTCTTACCTACTCCGCCCATGCCCCATATCCCCACAATCCGAGAATCATTGGTCTCTGTCTCAAGTAGAGATCTTAGTCTCTCTAAATGAGTATTTATACCAACAAAATCTTGCAAAGAAGATAAAGTCTTGCATAATTTAGAAGAAATTTGGTCAACAATCTGATGAATACTCTTTGATTCAATCCTACAAATTTAAGAAAGGTTGTTGATATAGGAAAGAAAGTCAAGATGAAGTATTTAGTGCTATTGGTGTGCAGAAATATGTCGAAGGGACTAAAACATAAATCAAACTCTTGAAGAACCAATCAAAATATTATCTATGAAACAATGTCATTGAGGAATTAAATTGATAGGAACCACGCCTTCTATTATGGACAAAAACATATATAATCAACCACCATTCTTCTTCTGAAAAATTAAAGAACATTTCTAACATCTAAATGACAATTAATGAATTATATTGTGCAATCATGTTGGCTCATAGAAGCATCCTAATTTTGAAGGAAATTATTAGGGCTGTCAAATTTGGCCCAAGCCCAACTGACCCGCCCAAGGTTGGGTTGGTTATTGACCCGCCCATTTATTGAACCTAGCCCATCTTGACCCAACCCATCTCAACCCATTTAAAGTTGGGCTAATTTTTAGCCCAAATTGGTCCATGAGTAAGTTTGTCAAAATATCATAGAAATAATTTTATTTTTTGTTTAATATTTTAAATATGACCATAACAAAAGCAAAAAAGTTAGTAATTATACAATTTATAAGAAAATAACACATATTAATTAAAGCTTAATAAGAGTTGGGCGGGTTGGGTTATGACCCGAATTTTAACCCATCTTGACCCAACCCATCTTAGCCCAAGTAACTTTGACCCGCCCTAAATTGACCCAACCCGCCCATTTGACACCCCTAGAAATTATTATGTTTTTATTATTAATTACAAAAAATTATGTACTTTTAACTCACCCGTCACGGATATCATGTCCTTTTAGATTTGCGGCAGCAGTTAGAGCACTCCTCCATCTTTGCACCTTCTGCATTCCCTCAACATCATCCTTATACTTTGATTCATGTTTGTCAAAGGCTTCTGCAAAGTTCTCCCTTTGGTTTCGAACTTGTGATGGATCCACATCATAAAAGACAGGTATGACTGTTTGTCCATATTCATTCTTGCATTCCATGATCTTCACTACTTCATCCAAGCACCATCCTGATGAAGCGTAATTCCTTGAGAAAATGATGACAGCAAATTGAGACTCTTCAATTGCTTTAGAGAGTTCTTCTGAGATGGATGTTCCATGCTCTAACCTTTTATCATCTTGAAAGGTGATTATTCCCATACGGTGCAGACCTTCGTACAAGTGACTTGTAAACGTTTTGCGAGTATCTTCCCCTCTAAAACTTAGAAAGACATCATAATTCCATTGAGGACGCTTTGAAGAACCACCGGCAGAAGAAGAAGATGCCATGGATTGAATCAGCTGTGTGAAAGAAAGCAACTTGTCGACAGATTTTAGTTGTTGTGGTGAGAAATCAATTGATGCGAGCTATTTCCACAAAGTTATATACTATAAGAGAGAACAACTTTAAAAATGAAAGTGGTTGAGTGAATGGAATTATTGATATTGGGTCTAGTCAACTGATATAATAGAATTATTGCTCCAAAGAAATAGAAAAAAGTGAATCACTCTGCCTAGGGGTGTTCGAAACCGAACCGAAACCGAAAATCGAAACGAAACCGAAATCGAAGCTTAATGGCTTATTGGTATCGGGTTAACGGTTTAACGGATGGGGAACCGATTGAATTTTTTTTATTAACGGCTTATCGGTTTGGTGACGGATTATTCAATTTTCTTAACGGATAATCCGTTAACCCGTTAAGAATATATATATATACATATAAAATTTATTTTTATCCATATATATATATATATATATATTAAATAATCAAAAACCCTTCTTCCACTTCTAGTACTCTATCTCTATTCTCTATTAGGATATGGTTGTGAATGGTGTTTGGATTGTTCATGGGATATGTCATTTTCTTAACAGGGAGACCAAAATGTTTTGTGAGAATTGTCAACGAAGATGGATACAGGATGGCTATGGAGTTTAAGGCAAAGAAAAGACGTCGGAAAAGAAGAGGATGAAGTAAAAACAAGTGCCTTCTACTGTTTGTAAATTTCATGCATTTTTTGTATTGCACCATTGATAATATTTGCTAATGCTTTTGTTGTTTGTACTTTCTTTGGTTTCCATGCTGAACAAAAGGAAAAGCTAATAATGAAAAGAGAGGAAAAGAAAGAACAAAAAGAATATAGTAGGAGTATATTTTCTGTTGGACAATGCTGCAGAAATTTAGAACTTTTCGTGTTCTTCTATTTGTCTTGTAATGCCAAGTTTCTGTATTACCACTGCTCTCCAATCCATCAAAATGACATATGCTTCAAAAGTTTGTTCTTACTATATAATGAGTTACTGTCTTTCCTTTTCCAGCTTCGAAGTCCTAAGGAAGTAAGTCTG
>NC_031991.1:18420656-18435512 GCF_001879085.1 Nicotiana attenuata | reverse complement strand
TTATTATTATTATTATTATATATATATATATATATATATATATATATATATATATAATAATAATAATAATATATATATATATATATATATATATNNTTCTGTTTTTACAATTTTTTCAGCTCTTACAAAAAAAATGCTTTAAAAAAACTAAAAAAATGAAAAAAACTTTTCTTTTTTGTAAAAACTGAATTGTTTTTTGTAAAAACTGAAAAAAGAAGAAGAAGACTTTACTAAATTAGTGGACTACCAGTGCATTAGCNAAAAGATTGTACAAAAACAGAAAAAAATTGTTTTTAATAAAATATTTTCGTTTTTTAAAAACTGAAAAAAATATTTTCAACAAAATTTTTTCGTTTTTGAAAATTATTTTTTTTTCATTTTTTTTAGTTTTTTTAAAGCATTTTTTTTGTTGTAAAAACTGAAAAACAAATTTGTAAAAACTGAAAAAATATTTTTGTTTTTTAACAAAATATTTTTGTTTTTTAAAAAGTGAAATTTTAAAAAAAAAACTAAAACAAAATGAAAACAAATATTTTTCAAAAACGAAAATATTTTTGTTAAAATCAATTTTTTTCTGTTTTTACAATTTTTTTCAGCTCTTACAAAAAAAATGCTTTAAAAAAACTAAAAAAATGAAAAAAACTTTTCTTTTTTGTAAAAACTGAATTGTTTTTTGTAAAAACTGAAAAAAGAAGAAGAAGACTTTACTAAATTAGTGGACTACCAGTGCATTAGCTTCAAAAAACAAAAATAATTTGCTAAATATTTTTTTTAAGTAATTATTTTTAATTCAGCATTGACCTAACGGTCAAATGGCATAAGTGAACCAAAAAGGTGGATGGAAGGGTATTTTTAGCCTAATAGGTGGATGAAGGGTATTTTTAAACCTTTTCCAATAGTTTAGAGGCATTTTGAACCCTTTTCCTTATATTTATCACCTCTCCAAGGCGCGTTAATGGGTTTCAACTCATGTTTTTCTTTTTTGTTTTTTCCCCTCCAAACAAATCATGTTTTCTAAAAACCACCATCACCATTATATCCTCGTCACCACTCCTCCACTGCCATCATTTTCCTCTGGTTTAACAAATCAAATGTAACAAAACAAAATGGACCAAGGAAAGAAAGAAAACAAACAAGGAATCAGGAATCCTTAGCAAGTCACCTGACTTAATTGAGTAATTTCAGGAAATGGCTTCATGAAATATCCAGCTGTGGTTTCCAACGAAGAAACTGATATGTTGGGTGTGCGAACAAAGTTTCACATTGGTAGCTGAAAAAATTGAAAGTCTATATATAAGATGTAAGGATCTCTTAATGGTGTGAGCCCTTTTGGGAAAAACCGTACAGGCTTGGCCCAAAGCGGACAATATCACACCATGTTAAGAGTGTCATTGGGCCGTTTTAGCCCAACACTGATGGCCGTCGTCGTTGAACCGCAGCTTAATTTTCTTCTTCATTTTTTCTGGTTGGGAGGAATGCTTAAAAATTCCACTCCAGGACTGGCACAAGCATTTATACTCCAGAACTGCCAGAGCTTTTGATTTCCCTATGGGAAATTTAATTTCCTTTCCTTGCAATATCGAAATTTGTACCGTCAGACGTGATTAACATTCGCGGCATTCTGTCCAAGTTGTGTTTTCTTCTTCATGTTGTTACATTTTTGTTTAATGGATACACTACATTTAATTTCTAGCAACCATCAATGTGTTTAAATGACAATTTTAAGAGACCGCCTATGTATTTCACCTATTAATTTCAAGGAGAATTCACGAGGTTGGTGAATACGAGATCAAATTATGTAATTTCCTATCTCAATACAAACATTAAATTTTCTGTTTTTGAAAAATTCAATTTATATATATATTTTTTTGGTCGAAATTAGAACTTTTATTTCAACATTTGTTTCAAAGTTACACCATCTGCTCTCTATGGACTCTTGAGCAAATCTCAAAATAAAAACAAATTATAAACAAAACCTATACAACTCTTCTGTTGCTATTTTTATTACAAACATATATACTATCCTATACACAGCTAGGATAGTTGTTTAACCGTTCCAGTAATGGCTTCCATTTTGGCTTCATTTGTCCAGTTACATGAATTTGGACAGCAATATCTTTTGCTCTGTCTTGTACTGCCTTCTTGCATTGTTGAAATCTTCTATTATTTCTTTCCATCCATATGTTGTACATCACAGCAGCAAACACAACTCCTAGTAAAGCTCTCTTTGGGTTTCTATTGCTGACATTCTTGATTAGTCAATTTACTTCTTCTTCCCAGTCTTGAATTCTTCTGTGATACCCCAACCATGTTAACATACTTCCCCATAGTTTCTTTGAGTATGAACACTCAAAGAATAAGTGTTCATGAGTCTCAGTCACATCTTTTTCACACAGGACACATCCCTGTTCAACCTGAATTCCCCATTTCATCAATCTATCCACTGTTGCCAGTCTTCTATGCATTGCCATCCACATTATGAACTGTTGCTTTGGCAGACTACCATTGATCATTGTTACAGATTTCCACCTCACTTTAGGCCATTCTGGAGAGCTTTTTATATATGCTGTTTTGATGCTGAATTTCCCATTCTTCACACAGGCCTGCATTCTTTGCATATCATTTGCCCACCATTCCCTTGCATTGAATATTTTCCTTACAAGCCAACTAGCTTGTTTAGGAACTTCCATACTTGCTATATCTTGCCTCTTTATGTATTGACCATGTATCCACTTTATCCAGAGTTTATCCTTCTTGTTCACTATTGCCCATAACAACTTTGTTATTGCTGCCTTGTTCCATGTTTCATAATTGATTATGTTTAGTCCTCCTGCTGCTTTTGGCTTACACAAAGTCTCCCAAGATATAGGATTTCTCTGAGTGTTCTCATTGCTTCCAGTCCACAAATACCTCCTGCATATGCTATCCACCATTTTAACAATCTTCTTAGGGATGAGGAATACTTGAGCCCAATAAGTCTGCATTTCAAACAAAACACTCTTGATAAGCTGTAATCTGTCTGCATATGAAAGGAACTTGGAGGTCCAACTTCTAATTTTGTTCACAATTCTTTCCACCAGGGGCATACATTGTTGTATGCTGATCTTTTTTGCAGCCAATGGAACTCCCAAGTATTTGAATGGTAAGCTCCCTTCTGATAATTGCAATTCAGCTAACATCTTGTCTTTGAATTCCCTTTTAACTCCTGCTATATATAATGAACTTTTGTCCATATTAGCATGCAGTCCTGAAACCTCAGAGAATTGTTGGAAACATCTGATCAGCATCTTCATTGATATTTCATCAGCCCTGCAACACATAAGAAGGTCATCTACAAAGCAGATGTGGACAATCTGGAGTTTGCTGCATTTAGTATGAAAATTGAAGTTTGGTGTCTTTGTCAGAGCTTTCAGAGATCTGTTGAGATATTCCATGTCTAGAACAAACAGGTAAGGTGACATGGGATCCCCTTGTCGTAAGCCTTTTCTTGCTTCAAACTTTTCAGTTAGACTTCCATTCAGCAATAATGAGTAGCTTACTGTACTAACACATGTCATAATCAATTCCACTAGCTTAAATGGAACACCAAATTCCAATAATACTGCTCTCAAGAATCCCCATTCCACAGAATCGTAGGCTTTTCTAATGTCCACCTTTATCATACACCTAGGTGACACATTCTTCTGAGAATATCCTTTGATTAGTTCATGTGCCATTATCACATTATCTAGTATATTTCTCCCTTCAATAAAAGCAGACTGAGTAGGTCCAACCAGGTAATCCACCACCATTTTCAGTTTATTTGTTAAGAGTTTAGCTATGATCTTGTATACTGTTGAGCAACAAGCAATAGGCCTAAATTCCTTAACAAGACTGGATTTTTGACCTTTGGAATCAATGTGACAGTAGTGCAATTAACCTCCTTCATTAGCTTTCCTTTCTGAAAGAAATTCTGCACAGCATCTGTAACTTCTTGCCCTATGATTGACCAGTACTCCTTGAAAAATTCTGCAGGATATCCATCAATGCATGGTGCCTTGTCATTAGGAAGGTTCCTCACTATTTGGCTTATTTCCTCACTAGTAATTGGAGCAACAGTTGCTGTTGTTGAATCACTGTTAAGCATGGCCCATCTCTTGCTATATTTAGATCAATCCCTGGCATTTGGTCTGCTGCTTTCCCCATCAACTGCTTGAAGAACTGGATGAACTCCTGTTGAATTAGCTTTGGTTCTGTGATCTTCACCTGAGCATCATTGTAAATGCAGCTAACTTTGTTTCTTGCTTGTCTAGCTCGCATACAAGCATGAAAGTACTTTGTATTTTGGTCTCCTACTTGGATCCATGTAGCTCTTGATTTCTGCCTTAGTATTTGTTCTTGGACTGCTTCCCACTTCTCAATATCTGCTAAGCATTTTCTTTCATCATCTATCAGTCCTGCATTAAAATAATCTTCATTCAATTTTCCTTGGATCTAATTCAGGTCTTCTCTCATCTTGTTTTGCTTTTTGTCCATTGATGAATGCTCATTTGTATACTTCTAGCCTCTTTCTCAATCTGCTTCAATTATCTCCATACAGTGTTCATAGCATCTCCTCCACTTCTTTGTTTCCATATTCTTTGCACAATCTCCTTGTATTCTACTTGCTTCATTACTGTAGTTAACAGTCTATAAGGTCTGTTAACTTTCATTTTCTGCACCTCAGTACTGATCATTATTGGTGTATGGTCTGAACATCCTGGAAGCATGTAGTGAGCCTCAATACCAGTGTATAGGTTGAACCATTCAGCATTCCCAAAGGCCCAATCTATATGACTGTATATCCTGATTTCAGCATCTCTTTTGTTACACCATGTGAAGTTACCTCCTCTTTTGGTAATTTGCCCCACTCCTATATCTTCAATACAATTTTGGAAGTCTACTACTTCAACTTGCTGTACAGTATTACCACTTATTCTATCATCAACATTGAGTACACTATTGAAATCTCCTATTATAAGCCAAGGATCATTCAATTGTACATTTTTTAGGTTTCCCCATAGTGATTTTCTATGCTGAACAGTATGCAATCCATAAACATATGTTATGTAGCAAGTGAATGCAGAGTTCTTATCTTGTACATAACAATGAATCAACTGCTCTGTCTTCTCCAGTACTGTGACATTGACATCGACTTCCTTCCACATTAACCATATTCTACCATTTGGTGCATATTCATAATTGTCTTCAATTTTCCATTCATTCCCTGTTTTCCTTTGGATATCCTTTGCATTCTGCTTTCTGACTCTAGTTTCAAGGCAAGCTATCATATCCACTTTGTTTTTCAGCAAGAATTTTCTCACTTCTCGCTGCTTGTGGGACTTATTCAGTCCTCTCACATTCCAAGATATGATGATCATGGTGGCTGAGCATTAGGAGTGCTGTTTAGGCTCCTTTGTCCTGCTTCATCATTTCTAGTTTCTTCCTGCATAGTCTTTTCAGGTGGCTTCTCTTTTATCATCAATAGTGCAAACCTATTCCTACTTGCTAGCTCCTCATAATTGATCTCCTTATGCTTCAAATTTTGTGTGTTCATCTTCTGCTTGCCTTTATCTTGTTCCCGTTTCTCTTCCTGTTCAGGTGTATCTGTTTGCTGTTCCTTTGCTTCCTTTGGCTTCCATATCATTTTCCTCTTCTTTCTTCTTCTTTTCTGTTTGGCTTCTTCTTTCTGTTCCTCCACCTGTTGACATTTTCCTTTATCATGCCCAAAGTTGTTGCACTCTAGGCAGAATTTTGGCTTCCACTCATATTCCACCATTTGAATCCAGCTTTTTTGACCAGGGATTTCAATGTGGACTTCCTCTGGTAAAGGCTGTGTGATATCCATGTCAACTAGTACTCTAGAATATGAGATCCTCTCACATTCCGCAATTAATCTATCAGTACAAATTGGCTTACCTAGAAGGCTAGCAATCCTTCCTAGGTTTTCCTCAGTCCAACATTGAATAGGCAGACCTGGAAAATTGACCCACAGTGGCACAATTCTCATGGATTCTTCTTTGATCTGGAAATTTGGATCCTATTCCTTTAGAATCATAGGCCTATTGTTAGCTGTATATGGTCCCTGCTGCATTACCATCTCTTTGTCCTCCATAGATTCGAATTTAAAAATGAAATAGCCATCATCGTGCATCAAAACTGTTGGAGTTGTAACAAAATTCCATACACCATATACAAACTTTAACATATCTTTAAATGATGGATTTCCACCCAATACATACCCTATTAAAGCTGTCTTCCATTTTTGAACTTGCAATTCTATCTCCTTGGTGTTTAATTTTGCTGTTTTCACGCCATCCTTCACCATCGGTGGGTAGAATTTTAATTGCATGCCCTGTGTTTGTGTTCTGTTCCCTTTTACTGCTTCCGCAATAGTCTGCTTTTGAGATCCAATTGAGTATGTCAATTTCCTTGCTGCTGTAAACATCGTTGCTTCCTCCGGTTGCATGGTCGTCTTATCTACTTGTGGTGGAGCTTGCATTACCGTCGGAGCACTTCCCATGCCAGAGAGCCAATATAACAGTTGCATCGGTGCTAGTTTTTGTGGTATTCCACTTTCCGGCGTAATTACTCTTGTCATCTTAGTGAATTCAGTAGGATTTTGTAGAAATTCCGTAAGATTTGTAGCAAAGGAGTAGAAGTAGGTCGTTAATGGCGTCTGTAAGCTGCCTTGCTTCACAATCGCCAGACATTCTCTCTCTACTTTCTCTCTCTACATCTCTACTTTGTTATCCTTCGTCTTACTTATTTTAAGTAAGGAAGGATTCAATACATAATGTTTAGTTGATTTCTAAGTACTAAATATTAGGAAAATAATTAAATGATAATTCCTAAATAATATAGAATAGTCAAATTACTATTATGTCTAGTGTGAAATCTATTTTTAAAGGGTAAAAACGAACGATTTTTCGCTAAGGGCCTTCATGCTTTTAATATAGTATAGATATAGATATAGATATGTGTGTGTGTGTGTGTTATATATATATATATATATATATATATATATATATATATATATATATATATATGGTACCAAAATTATCCTTGCTAGCAATAATTAAATGAGTGATGGTCAGAGCTCAATATATTTTTTCCTTTTTTATTTCCTAATAAAAGAGTGAATTTTTACATTGGGTGAATTAAAACAAGTCATGTCATTATGGATAAAATTAAAATCTCAAACTTTAAATAATTTAAAATTAGATAAAGGTATTCTTTCTGAACAAATTACAAAATAAAAGTTCATAGCCAGATCCAATACTTGATCAGAAAAGAAAACTTTTAAAAGCAATGATTGAAGTTAATTCAATAAAAAATCATCAATAATTAAAATTCCAATAATTTAACGATTTTCTCACTACGGTTTGAAGTTACATGTAATTTCTTGATTATTGAACAATCTCTTCAGAGACTATCCAACTTTAGGATCTTTTTACTATTTTCAACATGAAATTTTTAAGAAAACAATTCAAGAGATTCCTTTTTTTGTTGTTGGTAAATTAATTCAAGAGATTCCAATTCTTGTTACTTTTTGCCCTTTATGACAGACCTAACAGCTAAAAGCAATACAGTTGGGATTATCGGATATAAATATTGTTAATAGAGAGTTCCATTACAAATGCACTGATACCCAAGAAAAACATTAGCCTAATTCGAATTTTAAAATGTTACATTTAAAAGTTTCATTAGCTATTATCTAGCTGTTACTTATTAATAATAATAATAATAATAATAATAATAATAATAATAATAATAATAATAAATAAATGATTGCTCTGTTCAAATGATTGAGAAAGACTCAATGTAAGTACTGAATGATTAGCTTAATCAACTTTTACTTCAAATAAAGGGTTGACAACCAACAAAGTGTATTTGTTGATCTTATCAAGCTATAATTTTAATTTTTTAATTTTGCAACTCACATTCAAGTAATAGTGACATATTCTTTGACTTAAATATTTTGGAGGTCAATTTTGTAAAGACCCGACCGGCCGTTTTGAGCTCTAGTGCGCCGTTCAGCAGTTTGAGGCCATGAGCAGCTTCACTTCAGGTATTATGACTTGTACGCATAGTCGGAATTGAAATTCGAGGAGTTCGGAGTTGAATTGAAAAGAGAATTCTCATTTCGGAAGCTTAAAGTTGGAAGAATCTGACTAAGGGTTGATTTTGAGTAAACGACCCCCGAATCAGGATTTGAAGGTTCCAACAGGTTCGTCTGATGATTTCGGACTTGGACGTATGTCCGGATTGGGTTTTGGATAAACCGGGAGCATTTCGGCGCCTATTGTGGAAGTTAGCATTTTGGGAAGAATTTCATAAATTTGGGTTGTAGGTCATTTCAATGTTATCGATGTCCGTTTGGGATTTCGAGCATGGAATAGCTCCGTATGGTGATTCTGGTATTGGGAGCGCGTCCGGAAGTAGATTCGGAGGTCCGTAGGTCATTTTGGGGTCATTTGGCGAAAATTAGAAATATGAAGGTTTTTGAGAAATTTGACCGGAAGTACTTTTTGATATCGGGGTCGGATTCCGATTTCGGAAGTTGGAGTAGGTCCGTAATACCGAGTATGACTTGTGTGCAAAATTTAAGGTCAATCGGACATGATTTGATAGGTTTTTGGCCTCGGATGTAGAAGTTTGGAATTCTAAAGTTCATAAAGCTTGAATTGGAGTGCGATTCATGGTTTTAGCGTTGTTTGATGTGATTTGAGGCCTCGAGTAGGTCCGCATTATGTTTTGGAACTGGTTGGTGTGACTGGACGGGGTCCTGGGGGCCTCGGGTTGATTCCAGATGGTTAACAGATTGAAATTTGAAGTTGAGGAAGAACTGAAGCAGCTGGGCATCTAGTGTAACCGCACCTGCATGAAGAGGGAAGCAGGTGTGGGATGAGCCAAGGTCACTGGGAACCGCAGAAGCGGAAAAATGTGCGCAGCAATGATGGCGCAGGTGCGATGTCAGTAGCCGCAGAAGCGGCAAGGACCGCAGGTGCGGAAGGAGAGGCCCGCAGAAGCGGAAGCGTTTTGGCCCAAGTAAAGGTTAGTTTTGAAGACTGACAAAGGAACTCAGACATGAACTAGGTCCATCCAGTGGTCCATCCCTCAGGTTCACAAAAACGGGTAGATTCAAGCATGTGGGATGCACGTGAAGGAGATAAGCTTAAATTGGTGTATTTAATATCTCCTGATCGAAAAGGTTGCATAATTGATAAGGAGAAGGACTCCTTAATCAAAGAGAACACAATTCAAGATAGGGAAGGAGTTAGAAGCTGAAATCAACTAGAACTCTTCCACCAAGGAAGAGTTGCATCAGAACTCTAGTTATTTCTTCATATACTAACTCTATAAATTGCAGGATGTTCTCACATTAAAGTGTTGCACAAAAACGCAGAAGTTAAACGTGAATTGGGAGCAAAATAGCAAGGCTTTTTGCAAGCAATTCGTGTGTGATTCAAGTGTGCAAACCTGAAACTACAAGAACCAGATTGAAGAATCAGCTCCATAAAGAGTTTTATGTGTCTTTCTTTATTTCTAGTTCAATTGTAGTAGGTGTTTTATATTGTACCTTTCAGCTTTATCTAGAAGCAATTGTAATAGGTAATTTGAGTATTCAAGTTAGAGTTAACTTGAAGTTGTCGCAGCAGTTAGAGGCTGGTTGCCACAACGGGATTAGAGTTAATCCTTAGGTTTACAAAGAGTTTTGTTAATGCAGTTTTGGCTCAGTGATTTTAGTGGAAGTTTGGGAAAATCCTACTGAGTAGTAGGTCGTGGTTTTTTCACCTTTTGAGCCAGGTGTTTTCCACGTAAAAATCTCTGTGTTCTTTATTTTATGTACTTTTAATTCCGCAAACAGTAGTAATAAGTACACCTAGAAGAACCAGGTCCTTCCAGAAGCAGTTTAAGCGAAAAATTGAGTACCACACAAATCACCCCCCCGTCTTGTGTGGTATTGACGTTTAGAACATCAATTGGTATCAGAGCAGGTTATCCTTGAAGAGGCTAACACCTTAGGAAAAGATCAACATGAGTGCACCACCTGGGAACTAGGAAGGGCAATCCACTGATAGGCCTCCACTCTTTAATGGCCACTACTACTCTTGGTGGAAGAACAGGATGAGGGATCACATCATAGGAGAAGACTATGAACTCTGGGACATAGTCACTGATGGTCCTCTAGCAACTACAAAGAAGAATGCTGAAGGAGTGGATGTGCCAAAAACTAGAGCTGACTGCACTACTGAGGATTTAAGAAAATGGGAGAAAAATGCTAAGGCCAAGAAATGGCTTGTGTGTGGACTTGGTCCAGATGAGTACAGTAGAATTCAAAGTTGTACCACTGCTAAGGAAATCTGGGATACTTTGCAAGTTGCACATGAAGGAACACCTTAAGTGAAGAGGTCCAGAGGAACACTGCTGTATTCTCAATATGAGAATTTCACCATGAAGGAAGGGGANTTCTTTGTAGATCCAATTGAGTATGTCAATTTCCTTGCTGCTGTAAACATCGTTGCTTCCTCCGGTTGCATGGTCGTCTTATCTATTTCTGGTGGAGCTTGCATTACCGTCGGAGCACTTCCCATGCCAGGGAGCCAATGTAAAAGTTGCATCGGTGCTAGTTTTTGTGGTATTCCACTTTCCGGCATAATTACTCTTGTCATCTTAGTGAATTCAGTAGGATTTTGTAGAAATTCCGTAAGATTTGTAGCAAAGGAGTAGAAGTAGGTCGTTAATGGCGTCTGTAAGCTGCCTTGCTTCACAATCGCCAGACGTTCTCTCTCTACATCTCTCTCTCTTTCTCCAATTTATATATTTAAATACTACATAATTTCTTATAATTAAAATATATGAAAAAACATAGTGAAAGAGGAAATTGTTTGATTCACGTAGTTCTATTACCATATACTCTCTCCGTTCACTTTTTAGTTAGTCCACTTTGAACTTTTCACGCCCCTTAAAAAATAATAAATGAAATATATATTTTATAATTTTACCCATAATAATAAAAGCATTTCCAAAAATCTTGGAAAATGATTTGAGGAACGAGCAGTTGATGATAAGGGTAAAATAGAAAAAAAAGATTGTCCTTCTCTTAATTTAATATTGTGGACAAATAAAAAAATATATATATATTTTCAGTATAGTGTACAAATAAAAGTGAAGTGGAGGGAGTAAAATCGAAAAGATAGTGCTTAAAAGCTTTCTTAATTTGTAAAAATTAAAATACTAAAAGTGGCCAATTTATCTATTTCTTGATTAATTTTGTCTGCTTCTATTATTACTAGTAAAGGATAGCCCGTGCTGTGCACGGGCCCAATAAGCGTATACTAAATATTAAATTATAATTTTTGGGATCTTCTTATAATAAATGGTCGGATTTATTATTTACTTATTTTAGTTGGTATACATAAATTATATACTAATGATACATAATTATACATATAATATGTATGGATTATACATATGCGGTCTTTTTTTTGTTAAGAGTTCGTCTTTGAAGAATCCTAAAGTAAGTCTTAAATCAGCTAAAATAACTGAAAAGAAAAAAATATACTATAATTTTTTGGATCCCAACTATTACCTGAAAAATAAATTGCAAAAGGAGCTTGTTTGATGTTCATATTGTGCTAATCTTTGTATTAAAGATTCCTTTTTATAACATAAAAGATTTGTTACCATCTTAAATAAAAAATTCATTTAGAGTGATTTTAATATATTTTCAAGATATTTTATTCATAGCATAAAAGATTTGGTCTTTAGGTAAGGAATTCATTTTGAGATTTTTGTCAAACTCTTATTAAGTTTGCAATTCCCATATTTTAGAGCCGGATTATGATTCTAATATACAAAATTTCAATCCCCTTTCAGGTACAAGATATGTACTCTCCAAGAACAAGACTCAATCACATAAGTTTATAAGTTAGAAGTACTTTTACTTTTACAAGTTTTATTAAATAACTAGTGAATTTATCCACGCTTCGCGCGGCAATTAGAAAACCTAAATAATTTCACTTTAGTAGAGTAATATTAGAAATATTTTGGTTTATAAATCCAAATAGATAATATTTCAAGTTTCAAACTATTTTATTAGTAACACTTAGGTTTATATTTTGCTATAGTATCACTCAAGAGGAATCTGAGGAAAAAATTGATCTCTTTATATGCAGATAGCTAACAAATTCTAAGAAAGTTCTTTATTTTTGTATAGTATTTAACTTTTTCCTTCCACTCGTGAGCTAAACTTGTAATGCTTTCACAAGTCCTTATTATTTAAAATCTAAAAAGAAGCAGTGCTGTCTTGGCAGCTAGAACACCATACCGATTGGTCTGTCTATATATGACACTCTCATTTGATTAACATCTTGACTTGGCTCTTCTACATAAATTTAAGATGATTTATCAAATATATTTGGTGGCGATATTCTTCTTTATTTTTCTTTTAGTGGTATGAACAGAGCATTCTCTGCTTTCGGAAATGTTGTCAATGTTATATAAAGACTAAAATGCTTGAATTAACGGAAAAAATGCTTTAATGAACGGGGAAAAAATAGACTACTGAGCATTAGTCTCTCATCTAAAAGCAAGCCACTCAAGTTGGGTAAAAATTTGACTGCACCGAATATTTACACCAAACTCCAGCGATTAACCTCAGTTAATTGATTTTAATATGTGAAAACATGTATTAACTGAACATGATTAGGAGAGATGAATCTAATTACAAAAATATGTCATTCACCTATACTATACCTAGTCGCCCCCAGAATTCTTCATTGCCCTATTCTGGACAACCCAAATGTACAAACTTATTCCATACAACTCTAATGAATTAACAACTACATAATGTAAGACAAAGGAGACACTCTCTTTCGCCACCTGATGTTAAGCTTCTACTAACTTGCTAGTTTTGTAATTGCGATACTCATAAACCACACATTGACCCATAGACAGCAGAAGATAGGAAACTATTATACTGGCATCCTCGTGTACCGGCGAAACTGTAGGATCTCCAAATTCACATTTCATAATATAAGGCGTGCTTTGTTATAATTATCTAAGTATTACGTTAGATATTTCAATCTAGCTTCTTCCTCTCGGTTCAACTAAAATATAGTTACTCGCAAAAATTACTTCCCTCTTCTCCACAACTTTTGGGCACACCAACAGAACGGCAGACTCCCAATCTTTTCCTCAAAAGCACACACTTTCTGCCCCGACAAATAGCAAGAAGAACCAATTTCTTACAAAAGTTAGTTCTATAATTTATGGAGATCACAGTATAGATAAGAGTATTACTTCCAATAAGAGTAAAGTAGCGAATAATGAAATAACCGATAACCTTGAAGTATTGAAAAAAGTTTTTAAAAAAAACTTCAAATGCACATCAAGGTTAATTAAGCTTGCTACATCATTTTCAAAGTTATAAAAGAGCGCTTTAATCTTGGATTGTCAAAGCTTTTGAGCACTACCCATAAAAACGATGATGTGAAGACATTAGGAATAAGTGATTGGAGCTTCACATTTCTGGTCCATGTCTTTCACTTAATTCCTTCTAGAAAGAGGAATTTCTTGCATTATCCATTTATGAACAAATTTAATTGGAAACTGGTCACTGCACCACCCTACCAATGGAATAACAAATTAAGGTACCAGAAAAAGTAACATATGATATAAATTTAAACATTTTCATAAATATAATTTGATATAAAAAGGAACACAAGTTTCAAAGTTTAACTTTTGGGATTCTTAAAATAATTAATGTTAAAGAAAATATATACATATGAAAAAAAATAAAACAAAAAGACACTTTCAGGAAAATGAAAGAAGAATCAGAAATAAAAAGAAGTAGAAAAAAATTAATGATAATACCAATTTTTATTCCTTTAACCTCAGCTTCCGTCTTCCTCCCAAGCCTGTCAACAACTTCTTCCCTTTTCAAATCATAAAACAAATTCCTCCTTAAGGATATATTTTTCAATCAATATCCAAAACTGATTGCAAATGCAATATTGTATTTCATGAAATTCTACATCAACATTCTCTTAGCAATAAAAAGTTAAATAACCGACGCTAAAAATCATGACATACCTTCCTCAGTTCCTTGTAAACTGACTTGGGCACTGATAATAGGTGAATTTGACTATAATCACGCACCAAATAATCACCTTCTTGTGAACTTTTAATGTGGAAAAATGACAACAAAATGCTCTTATTAGTGCTTTTCATGATATGCAGGTGATATAGGTGTAAGGAAGGCTAAGGAGCGGTTTTGGAGTCAACTATTGATGAAAAAAGGCCAATTGTTGAATTTCCCAAGTATCTCATTCAAAACAGGCCAAAATTTCCGGGTACAAGTTCCACCGCGGTTCTACCGCGACCGCGGTGAAACCGCGGTGGAAGGCAGTTTCTGAAAGTTGAAGATTCCGCGAGGGCGTTTGGCCGCGGTTCTACCGCGACCGCGGTAGAACCGCGGTGGGCACAGTAAACTTCAGGGACTTAAGTGTAAATCTCGGGATTTTTAGACCTAAACCCTATTTAAAACACTAGACTTCGCCCAAGAGAGGCATGTATTGATTTTTTAGGTTTCTTAGCAAGGAAAACAATTGGGAGCAAGTACTCTAAACATCTTTCTTCCTTTCTTTTGATTTTTATGATGAATTCAAGCGTAGTTTATTCTCCCATATCTATGAGTAGCTAAATTCCTTGTCTAAGGCTTTGATGGAACCTATTGGGTGATGAACTTCTTGTTTATGTGAATACAAATTGCTAGTTTAATCTTTATTTGTTCAACTTCGTGTTCGTTGTAGTTAATTGACAGGATCCTCA
>NC_031991.1:18270017-18420556 GCF_001879085.1 Nicotiana attenuata | reverse complement strand
AAAAATCTCCCAAATCGGAGGTCAATTGCCCACTCAAAACTCAATAATTAGGTCTATGAAGTTTCTTCCAATTTTTCCCCAAATTTTGACCTTGAATTCGAATTCTAATGGTGGATTTAACTATATAATGATGAAATATAACAAGAAGGGACCAAAGAAACGTTACCCAGTGATCTTCGCTTCAACTCCCACTCAGAATCGCCTTAAACCGAGCTCTCAATTGATTTTTGTAACTTATGAACTCAAACCCTCGAAAATTCTATTTCTGCCCAGGGATTTCCGCTTCTGCGGACAAGGGACCGCTTCTGCGGTCCCGCTTATGCGAAAAGTGAGCCGCTTCTGCGACTCTCACTAAACGACCACATCCGCTTCTGCGGTCCAGTCAACCGCTTATGCGGTTCCGCTTATGCGGATTATCCACCGCTTCCGCGGTTCCAACTAAAAGCCAAACGGCCGCAACTGCGGCTATTTTCTCGCAGATGCGAGGCCGCTCCTGCGGAATTTCCTCCGCATCTGCGACGCCTGGAAACTCTGCCCCAAACCGCTTCTGCGATGATCCATCCGCTTATGCGGCTCCGCTTCTGCGGTTCCCAAGCCGCAGAAGCGAAAATACCAGAAGATGAAAAGAACCAGCTGCTGCAACACTTCAAAAATCTCCCCGTTAACCACCCGAAATCATCCCGAGGCCCCCGGGACCTCAACCAAAAGCACTAATACCACCTAATACCTTATTCAAACTTGTACCAATCGTTGAAACACCTAAAACAACACCGGAAGTCCGATTAAATCAAAGATTCAAGCCTAAGAACTTCAAATTCCAACAAAACACACTTTCGATCAAAAACCAAACCAAACCTCGCCCGAATGACCTGAAATTTTGCACACACATCCAAAATGACATGACGGAGCTACTGCAACTTCCAGAATTCCAATCCGACCCTCGGATTAAAAACTCACTATCGGACCGGAAACTTCAAAAATTCAAACTTCGGAATTTCAAGCCTAAATGAGCTACGAGGCTCCAAAATACATTCCGAACACGCTCCCAACCCCGAAATCACCTAACGGAGCTAACGGAACCATCAGATTTCCATTCCGAGGTCTTCTTCACACTGTTCCGATTACGGATCATTTTTCAATTCTTAAGCTCTCATTTAGGGACTAAGTGTCCCAAAACACTCCGAATCCCAACACCGAACGTCCCGCAAACCAAAATAGCAGAAATGAACTTAGGGGAAGCAGTTAATGGGGGATCGGGGCGTAAATTCCAAAAACGACCGGCCGGGTCGTTACACTCATAAAACATAAATTTTCCATTTTAAGTCCGAAACGCGCCAAACGACGTCCTTTTTCAACCAAACTTTACAGAAAGCGCTTAAACCATATATAAGACTTGTTCCGGGCGCCGGAACCAAAATACGGGCCCGATACCACAGTCTTTTAATCAAATTTCATTTCCAGTTTCCTTAATAATTTCAGAAAAACAATTTTACTCAAAAATTCATTTCTCGGGCTTGGAACCGCGGAATTCGATTCCGGGCATACGCCCGAGTCCCATATTTTTTTACGGACCCTCTGGGACCGTCAAATCACGGGTCCGGGTCCGTTTACCCAAAATGTTGACCGAAGTCAAATATATTCATATTAATATCAAAATTTAGCATTTTTCATACAGAATTCATATTTAAGCTTTCCGGCTACGCGCCCGGACTGCGCACGCAAATCGAGGCAACCCTGAATGAGGTTTTCGAGGCCTCGGAAGCATGGAATGAATGAGAAAACAGGTGATGACCCTTTGGGTCGTCACATTCATGCTTTCATCACTACCAATAATACATCTTTAAATTCTACAAATTTTATTATGAGAATATATTTTAAATTAATAATTACATGTGTTATATAAGGTCTGTTTGTACTCGCATGCTTTATAGAAGTAATTCTCCAAATTTTGACAATAAAAAATATTTATATAAGTAAAATCTTACTCATTTTAAATTTTTAAATATTAAGCATTTTTGCAAAATTCAAAGGGGGGGAGGGGGGGAGATTTAATAGCTAAAACTTTGATTAATGTCAAAATTTAAAATATTGGGAAAATAATTAAATTTTAACCAACATTGTAATAATTATGTCATTAGATCTTTTACGAAATATGACTTGTTCCACAATAACTTTGTGAAATCACATGATTACGATCTTTGTGTGATGAAACAATAAAAGAAGAAGAAGAGTATTGCAGAGAAAAGTAGAGGGAGAGAATTCTTATTGATTTGGGATGAATTACAATAGAATAGAACCCTCTATTTATAGGGAGAGGGTGACTTAGCCACCAAGCAATGAACCCTAGAATCTCTCTAAATATAGACATTCACCATAAATACAATTCTATTCATAACACTCCCCCTTGAATGTCTATTCAACAGATAATGTGCCTCGTTAAAACCTTAACTAAAATAAAACCCAATGGGAAAAAATTCTAGAAAAGGAAAAAGAGTACACAGGTTTAGAAATGCGCTGGTTGCCTCGTTAAAAACCTTGCAAGGAAAACCTAGTGGGACAAAACCTTGTAAGGAAAAAAGAGTGCAACGCGCATTAACTCCCCCTGATGAGAGCATCAATTCACATCTTTGAGTCTTCGCATCCCAATCTTGTACACTAGCTTCTTGAAGGTTGACGTTGGTAGAGATTTTGTGAACAAATCAGCCATATTATTACTTGAACGAATATGTTGCACATTGATATCACCATTCTTTTGAAGATCATGTGTGAAAAATAACTTTGGTGAAATGTGCTTTATTCTATCTCCTTTTATGAATCCTCCTTTCAATTGAGCTATGCATGCTGCATTATCTTCATACAAAATTGTGGGTAGTTTGTCACACTTCAACCCACATTTGTCTCGAATAAGATGTATTATAGACCTCAACCACACACATTCTCGACTTGCTTCATGAATAGCAATTATCTCAGCATGATTAGATGAAGTAGCCACAATTGATTGCTTAGTCGATCGCCAAGATATGACATTGCCTCCACAGGTAAATACATAACATGTTTGAGATCGAGCCTTGTGTGGGTCAGATAAATACCCAGCATCAGCATAACCAACAAGATCGGGACTACAATTGTTGCCATAAAATAAACCCATATCGGTAGTCCCTTTTAGATACCGCAATATGTGTTTGATTCCATTCCAATGTCTCCTTGTAGGAGCAGAGCTATATCTTGCTAAGACATTAACTGAAAAAGTTATGTCAGGCCTTGTAGTATTAGCAAGATACATTAGTGCACCAATTGCAATAAGATATGGTACTTCAGGACCAAGTAGCTCTTCATTCTTTTCTTGAGGTCGGAATGGATCCTTATTCACATCAAGTGATCGAACAACCATGGAGTACTTAATGGATGTGCTCCATCCATGTAAAACCGTTTCAATACCTTTTCTATGTAGGTAGATTGATGAACAAAAATTCTGTTTGCCAAATGTTCAATTTGCAAACCAAGACATAATTTTGTCTTTCCGAGATCTTTCATCTCGAATTTTTTCTTTAAATAATCAATTGCCTTTTGGAGTTCTATAGGAGTTCCAATAAGGTTTATGTCATCAATATATACAGCAAGTACAACAAATTCCAATTTTGTTTTCTTTATAAAAACACATGGACAAATGACATCATTTGTATAACCTTCCTTTAATAAATACTCACTAAGACGATTATACCATATTCGTCCTGATTGCTTTAGACCATACAAAGATCTTTGCAATTTGATTGAAAACATTTCCCGGGACTTTGAATTATGTGCTTTAGGCATTTTAAATCCCTCGGGAATTTTCATGTATATCTCATTATCAAATGAGCCATAAAAGTAGGCGGTAACCACATCCATTAAATGCATGTCAAGCTTTTCATGGACAGCAAAACTAATGAAATAACGGAACGTTATAGCGTCCATCGCGGGTGAATATGTCTCTTCATAATCGACACCAGGCCTTTGTGAAAATCCTTGTGCAACAAGGCGTGCCTTATATCTTTGTACCTCATTTTTCTCATTCCCCTTGCGTACAAAGACCCATTTATAGCCAACAGGCTTAACACCATTAGGTGTTTGGACTACAGGCCCAAAAACTTCACATTTTGCAAGTGAATTCAACTCTGATTGGATTGTTTCTTGCCATTTTGGCCAATCATGTCTTTATCGACATTCTCCAACAGATTGGGGTTCAAGATCCTCACTTTCTTGCATAATGCTAGATGCAACATTATATGCAAAGACATAATCCACCACTATATCCACTCGATTCAAATTTGTCTGAATATCGATTGAATTTATTTATAGTTCCTTATTTTCTTTAGTCTCGGGCTCAGTGGATTCCTCATGAATCTCAGAATTTATTAAATCGTGGATTTCTTCATGAGGTTCTTTCGTAGTGTCATTTTGATCATTTGTTTTCCTTTTTCTAGGATTTCGATCTTTGGAACCCAATGGTCTGCCACGTTTTAGGCATGTTTGACTCATTAGCTATGACACTAGAAGATTGCCCAATAGGGACATCAATACGGATTGGAACATTCTCCGCAGGGATATGTGATTTTGTTATCCTTTTCATATCCGTAAATGCATCTGGCATTTGATTTGCTATTCTCTGCAAATGAATAATCTTTTGCACCTCTTTTTCACGAATAGAGGCACGTGGATCAAGATGAGATAATGATGGATTTTTCCACAAAATTTCCCGTTTGGTTTCACCAACTTCTCCCCCTAATTTTGGGAAAAGTGTCTCATCGAATCGACAGTCTGCAAATCGTGCAGTAAACAAATCCCCCGTCAATGTTTCGAGGTAGCGAATAATGGAGGGCGATTCAAAACCAACATATATTCCTAACCTTCTTTGCGGACCCATTTTGGTGCGATATGGTGGTGCTACAGGCACATATACTGCGCATCCAAAAATTCTTAAATGGGATATATTAGGTTCATGACCCAAAACTAATTGCAACGGGGAATATTTATGATAATTTGTCGGTCTGAGACGAACTAGCATTGCTGCATGCAAAATGGCGTGACCCCAAACAGAAGTGGGTAACCTCGTTTTCATGAGTAACGGTCTTGCTATCAATTGCAGATGTTTAATTAAAGACTCTGCAAGGCCATTTTGAGTGTGAACATGAGCTACAGGATGTTCCACTTTTATCCCAATTGATAAGCAATAATCATTAAATGCTTGGGATGAAAACTCAGCAGCATTATCAAGTCTAATAGACTTAATTGGATTATCGGGGAATTGTGCCCGTAATCGAATTATTTGTGCCATTAATTTTGCAAACGCGAGGTTGCGAGATGACAATAGGCACACATGAGACCATCTAGAAGATGCGTCTATTAAGACCATAAAATATCTAAACGACCCACTAGGTGGGTGAATAGGTCCACAAATGTCCCCTTGTATACGTTCCAAAAACGCAGGGGACTCAATTCCAACCTTTGTTGGTGATGGTCTAATAATTAACTTGCCTTGATAACAAGAAGTGCAAGAAAATTCATCATTTAAAAGAATCTTTAAATTCTTTAATGGATGCCCATTTGAGTTTTCTATAATTATCATAATTGATCCAGGATGCCCCAATCTATCATGCCAAAGTACAAAAGTATTGGAATCAGTAACCTTTTGGTTTACAATAGAATGTGCCTCAATTGCACTAATTCTTGTCCAATACAGGCCACAAGACAAAGATGGGAACTTCTCAATAGCCCTTTTCTGGCCAGAGACATTTTTGGTAATGATGAGATATTCAAGATTATTCTCATCAATTGTCTCAATATGATATCCATTTCGACGGATATCTTTAAAACTCAACAAGTTCCTCTTGGACTTGGAGGAGAACATTGCATTCTCTATAATAAGTACTGTTCCCTTAGGCAGAGTTATAGTAGCTCTTCCAGAGCCTTCAATTAATTTACTACTACCAGAAATTATAGTAACATCTGCCTTACACATACTTAAATGAGAGAAATATTTCTTCTCTTTGATTATTGTATGTGTCGTACATGAATCAATTAAACAAATATTTTTATAATTGAACTTTTATCCAAGTTTGCTCTGTGAGATATCCATATTTGCTTCCCATTATTTGACATACAAAAGAAATATATGAATAAGTATTAGTATTTTTAGAGAAAAAAATAGGAGAATAACAAAGTTAAATCAATAATTCAATAATGACCTTGTAATGCAATTTCGAGCAAACTCTGATTATGATACAAACAATTACATAGCTAAAAATAATGGAATTATGAGTACACTACACATATGACTAATACAAGTACAATAAATTTATTTACATTATATAACTTATTTGATTTTGTATTACAACAAATTGCATTTCACTCAGTTTAACATAACAAAATAAAACTGAACAGTGTAAAAATTATTAAATTAATGACCGTACAACGTTTTCTTGTCGTCATTAGACAGATCATTTAAATCAAATACCTTTGATGCACATTAGTCATAATTACATATATGTTTTATCCATATATATGTCATAAGTTGGAAATCTTTTTGTATCCATTAACTGACACATCTATATTTTGTGAGCAACAATATTTGTATATTAAATTGCAACTCTATAGATCCTAACAACAGAAACATTGTTGGCTTCTTGGGATTTGACAACGAACCAACACTATATAATAAAACAAATAATATTAATTGACACTAATCACTACTACTCATATAAAGAACTATGATTACATGGTGTTTATTCACTAACCAATACAAATAAGCAAAATAAAAATAAAATCAAACTACTCAATCTTCTTTAATCACAGATCCATCACCGATCAAGTGGTCTATTTTTCCATCAGGGGCTCAAAGAAGTTTGCCACATCTAAGTGGGTGATGTCAAAATCATTGTCAGAGACAAAATTGGCTTCAGGGCCTTTATTCTTTAGAGATGCTTGATAAAGCTCAACCAAATGTCTTGGTACACGACAAATATTTGCCCAATGCCCTTTTCCACCACAACGATAACATTCAGTTTCTGAACCATTTGCCTTTGGCTTCTCATCTTTCCCTTTTCACTTTTGGTGGTTATTTCTCTTTGGGGGATGATTAACACCAGGAAAATTTCTTCCTTGTCTACGGCCACGGCCACGACCACGACCACGACCACGAATAAGGTCACGACCTTTTTCACGCTTAGCATAATGGGAATACACCTCATCCGCTTCAGGCAATGGTTTAGACCCAGTGGGTCGATTTTCGTGATTTCTCATGAGCAAGTCATTATTTTGCTCAGCCACAAGGAGAAGAGAAATCAGCTCAGAGTACTTCTTGAAACCTTTCTCTCTGTATTGCTATTGCAAGACCATATTGGAGGCATGAAACGTTGTGAACATTTTTTCAAGCATATCATAATCAGTGATAGTGTCTCCATAGAGTTTCAATTTAGAAGTAATTCTAGGGGTGTGCATTCGATTTATCGATTCGATTTTGACCCTTATCGATAATTACTTATCGATTATTGATTTATGCCTATGCTTATCGTTATCTTTTCAATAAGGTTTCGATTTTTTCGATTTCGATTTATCGATTTTCGGGGCTTATCGATTCGGTTATCGATTACACCGATAAGAAAATTTGCGGGATTTCACGGAAAGTATATCGCTATAAACACGCCTAACTAATATGGACCAAAAGAAGCTAAAATAAGACGAACACCGTTTATAACATAAAAATTGTGTCAACAAGCACATGCAACGAAACTAAAGTAAGCGATCAAATGTATGCCACTAACACTCCAACGGTATAAAAAAAATACATCATCACGGCTAATTCTATTTTCCATTAATTTGAACTTCATTCTCTTGAGCTTTAAATATGATCATTCCTTAAATGTGGTAGATGAAATAATAGGGTTAGGGACATAGGGTAAAGGAAAGGGTATTATAGAATAAGGCTAAAAAAAAATTTTAGTATTTCTTATCGATTTATCGATAAACCGATAACCGAAGAGGACAAAATCGAAATCGAAATCGATAATTCGATAAGGAAAATTTCGAAATCGAAAAATCGATAAACCGATAACAAATAATCGATTCGATTTATCGATAAACTGATTCGAATGCACACCCCTAAGTAATTCTGAACATCGCAGAATTATATTCAGAAACAGACCTAAAGTCTTGGAGCCTCAGATGAGCCCAATCATATCGTACTTGTGGAAGAGTGACCAACTTTAAGTTGTCATATCTTTCCTTTAAGCCATTCCACAAAACAAGTGGGTCTTTGACTGTAAGATATTCTATTTCAACCCTTCATCAAGGTGATGGCGCAAGAAAATCAAGGCCTTAGCACAGTCTTGGGTGGATGCTTTATTTCTGTCTTTAATGGCGTCTCCAAGACCCATCGCATCTAAATGGATTTCAGCATCCAACTCCCATGTCATATAGTTCTTGCTCGAAATTTCAAGGGCAACGAACTTTCTTTTCATAATGTCAGTCATAATTAAAAAGTGGAGAAAAGTTACCTTAATATTCCCAAAAGCTTCTTGAGACGGTAGATTCTCGTGCTGATAACGTGTGATGAAACAATAAAAGAAGAAGAAGAGTATTGCAGAGAAAAGTAGAGGGAGAGAATTCTTATTGATTTGGGATGAATTACAATATAATAGAATTCTCTATTTATAGGGAGAGGGTGACTTAGCCACCAAGCAATGAACCCTAGAATCTCTCTAAATATAGACATTCACCGTAAATACAATTCTATTTATAACACTTTGTGATTCTTACACTATATTAGTCATTCAACCTAACCATAGATTATACTTCCCGCCATCTCATAAGAATCTCAAAAAATCTTGCCTAATAGTCGCACTATAATTGTCCCGCTCCACCAAGTTGATGCCTAAATGGCTAAATTTTATATCTATCAAAACTTGCATATGCAATATAACAATAGTATTATTGCAAAATTCAAAACAAATTAAAACACAGAAACTTAAAACTCGAAGAATCCTTATCGCAAGTACATGATAGGAAAAATATCTCTTTGTGAGTTTAATTAGGAAGAGTAATGGTTGCGCTTCATTAGTCGGAATTATATTTTCAATTTGACTATTTTAAATTATGGATAACCTTCATATATGTTGGTGTTAGTGTATTTTAATATTAAAATTATAATATTAAAGTGCATTATTTCTTGTGAGATAGTGGTTACAAATTGGCAAGAAAGCAGTTATTATTTTGGTGTAACTCTTGAAACCACTAGAGCCATGATCTACCACTAATTACCCACTAAATATTAAATTTTATAACCACCAACCATGTTCTATAACTTTATTATGCTACTACTTTGTTATTTATTTCATGGAAGAAATTCTACACCTATAAATAGTGGTGTTTCTTCCTTGTGTTTGGTGTGAGGAAAATATGGTAGTGTGTATGAAAAAAGTGAACTTGGTGTAGTGAAAAAGAGAGTTATTGGTCAAACAATAAAATTTTATTCAACCAAGTATAATATATACATCCACTAGTTCTTTTATACTCTAGAACTAGTCCTAAAAAAAACTTTACGCTAGTTACAATGATTCCTCCCCTCTATATATCTACTAAACTGCTAGTCTATACTAGACTTGGGTATGAGTTCAAACTATCAAGTAATCTTTTCCAAATGCTTCTAAGCTGTCCTTTCCTGTGTAATTGAATGGTAATCTCTCTTAGTCTTGATACACATTCCTGCTGCTGTTCTTGAAATCTTCTCGCATTGCGTTCATTCCAAACATGGTAGACAGTAGCAGCTAATAGCCATCCTAGCACCTCTGCATATGTTCTGCTGTTGCATTGCTTGGTTGTTAATCTCTCAATCTCCTCTTCCCAGGTCCCTACTTGCCTGTTTTCTCCTATCCATCGTAAGAAGGAGCTCCACATCTGTCTGGAATAATCACATTCAGAGAACAAGTAAGTGTGAGATTCTTCAATATCAGCACTGCATAGTACACAGTTCATAGGGACTTGAATTCCCATTTAGCCATTCTCTCTGCTGTACTAAGTCTCCTTTGGAGTGCAAGCCAGAGTATAAATTGGTATTTTGGTACAGAACATGGAATCAAATTGAGGTTTCTCCATATAACTCTAGGATATTGGGGAAGTAAGTGTTTATATGCCTTCTTTATCATGAACTTGCCAGCATGAGTGAGTTGTTGTAGATCTTCGCACAAGTCATTTTCCCCATACCATTTCCTTGCATCAAAGATTTTCCTAATAAGCCAACATGCTTGTCTAGGTGTCTCCATAGTATTGATGTTTCTACCCTTAATATAGAAATTGTGGATCCATTGCACCCAGAGAGTGTCTTTCTTTGCAGTGATAGCCCAAAGTAATTTTTTATGGCTGCTTTATTCCATGTTTGAAATTCGATTATGTTCAAGCCCCCTGCTGATTTTGGCATACATAGTCTCTCCCATGCGACAAGGGCTCTTCTTGATGCTGTGTATTGTCCAGTCCACAAGAATGTTCTACAGACACTTGTTATTAGCTGCAACACCTTCTTTGGAACCAGGCAGATCTGCGACCAATAAGTTCGAATCTCAAAAAATACACTCTTAATAAGCTGTACTCTGCCACTATATGATGGGAATTTTGTAGTCCAACATCTGATCCTTGCAATCATTATTTCCACCAGGGGCATACATTGTTGAACTGTTATTTTTTTTGAAGACAAGGGGACACCAAGGTACTTGAAAGGAATCTCTCCCATTGCAAAGTGCATCTCCTCATAGATTTGGTTCTGCACCTGCTGATCCACCCCTGTTATATATAGAGAGCTCTTTTCCATATTTGCTTTGAGGCCTGAGACTGCAGAGAAGTGTTCAAATGCCTGCATCATCAACTAAATTGACATTTTATCTGCTCAGCAGCACATTATTAAGTCATTTGCAAAACAAATATGGGTTAGTTTCATTTTCCTGCATCTTGGATGATGGTTGAAGTTGGGATTTTGATTCAACTGCTTCAAGGATCTATTCAGATACTCCATTGTCAGAACAAATAGGAGTGGTGACATGGGATCTCCTTGGCGTAGTCCTTTCTTTGCTTGGAATTTAGGGGTGAGTCCTCCATTAAAGATAATAGAGTAGCTCACTGTCGACACACACTCCATGATGAGTTGAACAAACTTAGCTGGAAAACCAAACTCTAATAATACCATTCTCAGAAAGTCCCACTCAACAGTATCATAAGCTTTCCTGATATCCACTTTCACTAGACATCTAGGGGACATTCCTTTCCTGTTGTATCCCTTAACTAGCTCATATGCCACAATCACATTATCTAAGATGTTCCTACCTTCAATAAAAGCTGATTGTGCTGGCCCAACAATTTTTTCTACTAATTGCTTGAGTCTGCTAGTAATCACCTTAGCTATCAGTTTGTACAATGTTGTACAACATGCAATGGGCCTGAACTCCTTGACATGAATAGGATTTGGAACATTTGGCACCAGTGTAATGGTTGTAGTGTTGATCTCCTTAAGTATCTTCCCCTTTTCAAAGAACTGAAGAATAGCTTTTATAACATCATCTCCCACTACATCCCAGTTGACTTTGAAAAATTCTATAGGAAAGCCATCACTCCCAGGGGCTTTGTAAGCTGGTAGATCATTCAGAACTTTTAAAATTTCCTCCTTAGTCACTGGTTATATCAGCCCCTGCTGCTCCTCCTTATTTAGACAATAACCATCTTTTGCAATATCACTGTTTAAACAAGGCAATTCTGCAGCTTTTGTACCCAGCAGTTCCTGGAAAAAATTAATAAACTCATTCTGAATTTGGCCTGGGTCAGTCAGCATAGTCCCTTGGTCATTACATATGGAAGATATATGATTCCTTGCTTGTCTAGTCTTCATTTGTGCATGAAAGTACCTTGTATTTGAGTCTCCCTTTGCTAACCATACAGCCCTAGACTTCTGTCTTAGCACCTTTTCATGTATGTTAGACCATTTCTCTAATTCTAGTATCAGCTCCCTCTCTTTTTGGATCAAATTTGGATTGTATAGATCAGAGTTCATCAGTAGTTGAGTGTCCCTTAACCTCCCTCTAGTGTCTTCAACCTTCCTTTCCACATTTGACACCTCTTTCTGAAGGTGTCTTGTGTTTAGCTCAATAAGCTTGAGCTTTTTGCATATGCCATACCCAGGAACTTCATATTGCCATGTAGTTTTAGTCATTGCCTTGAATTCCTCATTTTGAAGAAGAATGTTAAGAAGTCTAAATGGCCTAGGAAGGTATTGTCTTGTGCTCCCAGTGTTGACAATAATAGGAGAGTGGTCAGAGCATTCTGGCCTAAGATAGACTGCTTCAATTGTCCATAATCATCAAACCATTTTGAATTTCCAAATGCCCAATCTATCAAGCTGTGTATTCTAACCTGTGCATCTCTCTTATTGCTCCATGAAAATAAATTTCCTGTTCTTTTTAGTTGACCAAGCCCTATGTCTTCAATACACTCCTGGAAATCCTTTACTTTATTTGGATGTACTGGGATACCATTTTGCCTATCATTCACAGAAAGAACAGCATAGAAATCCCCTAGTACAATCCACGGATCAACAATCTTGTTATTCAAATTCATTAGTTCTTGCCACAAGGCCCTCCTTTCATTTATGGTATTCAAGCCATAAACAAATGTTATTTGACTAGTAAATGTGGATCCCTTGTCCTTTGCAATGCAATGCACAAATTGAGGCTTAGATTCTATTATTTGCACTTCCACTTGTTGAGGCTTCCAAACAATCCAAATCCTACCATTAGGGCTTTGAGTGTAATCAGCAGCTATTTCCCAATCATTCCCCATTTTCTTCTTCACTTTTTCAGCTTTATTAATTTTGACTTTTGTCTCAAGAACACCTATTAGAGCTACCTTATTTGTAAGCAAGAAGGTCTTTAGTTCCTTCTACTTAAAGGGCTTATTCAGCCCCCTTATGTTCCATGAGCAGAAGATCATGGAGGGATCTCCCTCAATGGACACTGTTCCCTTATCACTGTTGAAGTAACTAACATTGGTTGAATTCTTAAAGCACTAAACTGATTTTGCCTCAGCAATCTCTCAATCTTTTTATTGTCTTCACACAATCGACTTTGTACTGCCTGTTCATGAGTGATTTCTAATTTTTTCTTGCCCCTGTTCTTTGCCTGTTGCACCTGGAATTCCAGATTCATGTGCTGATCTTTTTCATTTTGGTCATCAGTTGTTGCTTCTACTTCTTTTGGCAATTCTGATTGGGCTTGTTGTTCAGCATTTGTGACTGGCTTTGTAGGCTGCTGATTCTCTTTCACTCTCCAGCCCAACTTCTTCTTCCTTGGTTGCTGTTTTCCCTTTTCAAATGTGGTCTTCTTGCATTCACCATTCTGGTGCCCAATGTTCAAGTACCTTTGACAGTACAAGGGTCTCCACTCATACTCAACATTTTGCAATTTGCATTTACCTCCTGGTATTTCAATTGATACCTCGTCCGGAAGTTCCACTGAAACATCCATTTCGATTAGTATTCGTGCGTAGGACACTCTTTCTCCTTTGGCTGTTAGTTTATCCGTGCATATTGGCTTTCCCAAGCAACTTGCAATTCGACCCAAACTACTTGGTGCCCAGTATTCAACAGGTAGGTTAGGAAAAGTAACCCAAATTGGAATAACCTGGAGTGGTTCCTTGCTCATCTGAAAGTCTGGCTCCCAATGCTTGAGCACCATAGGCCTGTTGTTAAATGTGAAGGGTCCGTTCTGCAGTATGGTCTCCTTATCATTCTCAGACATGAATCGAAAGATGAAATACCCATCATTGTGCAGAAAAACTTGAGGAGTAACAACAAAGTTCCAGACCCCATACACATACTTCAACATTTCCTTGAATGTAGGTTTTCCCCCAATTACATAGCCAATTAGAGCCGATTTCCATTTCTGGCATTCCTCTTCAACTTCAGCTTGTACTAATTTTACGATTTTCCTCCCATCTCTCATAATTGGGGGAAAATAGTCTAATTTCAGCCCTAATTGTATAGATCTGTTTCCTTGCACAACTTCAGCCGCCGTAGGTCTTTTCACTTCCCCTGTTGTAGAGAAGGTAAGTTTCCTTGCTGCTGCTGCTGCAGATGTGCCTTCGTCTTGTTCTACAGGAGTGTTGATGTTCTCCGGTGGTCTTCCTTGCAATATCGTTGGAGCACTTCGCATTCCTGTTAGCCATTGACCAAATTGCCTTGGTTCTAAGTCCTGAGGGATTCCATTTTCTGGTGTGATTGTCCTAGTCGGTTCTTCCTGCTCTGTGGAGGGTGTTGACGTCGTCGGAATTTGTTTTCTCCGACGAGCCATGGTTGAAGGCGCACGTTAACAGTCGTTAACTAACATGCGCACACTAACTCTCCAACTTATTCTCTACAAAAGAGAATATTATTTTCGTTGAAGGAAGGTGTTCATTTTGGTGGAGCTTTGGACTCAACAACTTGTCCAGAGTTTGTTCGAGTCATACGACGTAGTCAGGCTGTTGTATCCTGGAGGGGACAAATCAAGAGTATTACTGCTGGACCGGTGAAGATGCTACCGTGTGGGTTTGAATNCACACACTCCATACAATAAGGTTCATCGGCTAGTGACCTTTAATTTCAACTTTAGTGCACCAACGGGCCCTTCCATGGTTCCACTCGAAAGCTACTCCCCAATCTCTAACCTTACTTCTTTTAGCGACTAAGTGCCTTAGGAGGTACAGGTTCAATCAATATCAAATTAAGAATAAAATAGGGGTATGGCTTGTAATGTGGGTGCCAAAGAAAGGTCTATAGGCTCAAAGGGGCTAGCAACGGAAAATTTTATTTTTATGTGACAAGCACATCCATGATCAAGCAAGAAAATGCCTACGTCATCTCCTAGATTAGCACACTTACAATTTCGCTTCAATTAACATACGGGGCAAGTTCTAGACTACACAGGATAGCATAGAAAATTACAATTCCTCACACACACGTTGCACATGACTCAATCAAGACGGTTCTATTCAACTCTCAAGTCAAGTAAGCACACATAAATAAGAAATTTAAGCAATATTGCACTACGTAGCATACAAGTAAAACAACTGAGAAAAGGCGTCACAAAATAGGCTATTTACTTTACTTAGGCTTCACAATTCAAACCAAATATACGAGAAAACAGAATGTATGTCATAGCCTATTGTGCCAGCATCAACCATGTCAATGAGTATCTCGGAGGCGGTGGTGTGAAAATAAATGAACCAAGCAATAGGTATCACATCTTGTACTTCTTGGCCTTTAAGTGAGGAATGTCGTTTTGTCTCCTTGACATCACAAATTTCAGAATATAAATACTTTGTTCCTCATCTATTGAATCCTCCATATGCTCGACTGGGTCAATTCCCATGTCACCAACCAAACACAATGTTGAAAAATGTTTAGAATGAGGTCCAATACGCTCCAACTCTAAAATTACATTATTTTTGACATCCTCAATTTTGAGCTCTTCGTCAACCTTGGCATCATTGATAATATTTTGGTCGAATAGTTGGAATTCCTCTTTCCGCTCCATAAGTTGACCAGTATCCACAACAATTGGTTGTAAGGCATCAGACGCCTCAACCTTTTTATTCAATTGATCGTGCAGGTCATGGATATCTAAGCCAAATTGGTCTATCTCTTGCCTGAGCTCAGTTCTTCCTTATATCAGTTGTTCTGTCATATTTGAAAGACCATCACAGAGAGACTCGTGAAATTTTATTAGCTGAGCTTGTTCCTCTTGGTTCACTATATCTGCTTCTTCAAAGTTATCTTCTTCTAGGAACTCAGTCTCTTCGTCGAGCTGAGGTTCTTCTTGAAAATTGGCCATTAATTCTTCCATTCTTGTATGCGGTACATTGATTGCTAAGGCGGTCTTTTCATTTTTCTCAGTTATTTGCCTCACCATGTCCACAACATAGGTAGTACGTTCCACTTCTTCCACCTCATTGCTCTTATCAAATTCATAAACATTATTAGAAAAATCATAAGAAGAGCTCGGAGAAGGATAATAAGAATTATGACAGTCATCCCAATGGCCACCTTGACAACCACACACATTACAAAAATTCCACTCATAAACTTGAGATTCACAATTTTTTCACAAGTGTGGTCCTCCACAATATGGACATGGATCACCATAATAAGAATAACCAATATTCGACCAATTCTCATTCCAAGATTTCATGTAAAAAAAATTAAAGAAGTACTACACTAAACTAAATTAAAAACTTTAATATAAAAGTAAAAGTCTAATCTAGCAAAACAGTCAATTTCAAAGTCCCCGGCAACAGCGCCAAAATTTGTTGCTCCCAAACGCACATGCAAGTATGCGTGGTTGACAAGTAATATAGGATTGTAAGTCCAGATATCATACCCACAGGGACTTGTGATTAACTATCAACTAAATTAAACTAAGACAATTAATCTATTCAAGCGATTTTCTAAAGATTATTAACTACAACTAATCTAGAGTAGCAAACTAAGAGATTAAAGGAAACAAGTTGGCTAATATTAGGGACGAATTCATAGACAATATTCTAGAGCTATAGGTTAGCTAACAATCCCGTTGAGTTTTCTACCTAAATTTTTAAGTTAATTTATCTAGTTTATTAATTGACATGGTTAATATCACTCGTAGCCTTCTCCCGAAGTACTACTCGCCTGTTCAAGCTAACCTAACGCCTATATTCCAATAAAATTAGGATTAACAAAAACGCATTAATATTCCGTATAATAACCAAGCAAGGCAATTAGGTATATCCCTATCCTAACAGAAAATCCGTTCCCGATGCTCGAGTTCAAGATCTTGCTCTAATCATTCTTATATGCAATCTAGAATTCTCTCTCCCGAGTTTAATCCTAGATTCGTAGATAGTATTCAATTGGTGATCATACAATCAAATAATTAGTCTCAAGGTTGAACAAATAAACCAATATGAAAAAATAATAAGAACAATTCAAGCTTCAAACTACAACGTTCATGCAATACCCACCAACTACAACTAATAAACTATGAAACTAAAAGAAGAGAAGAGAAGAGAAGAAAAACTAGTTAGAAGCCTCCTCAAACGTGGTGTGTGTTCCCCCACGTGGATTGTCCTTCAAAGTATATTAGATCCCCTCCAAATTAGGTTTAGGACCACTTTTATACATTTAGGGACCGTGTAGGATGAAATAGAAAAAAATCCTGTCACACAGGGTCCAGGCGCCTCACGCTGGCCATGGCGCATAATCCAGTATATTTTCTACTTCAATTCCAATTCCTTTCTTTGATTTGTATCCCGTCTTTTTGTTGTCTTCCACTTGGGGGGACAAAACCCAAAGGGTCCCCCCCCCCTTTATTTTTTTAAAATTTTCTTTCGTTTTCTTCCGCGTTTTATTTAATTTTGCTCCAAATCTCTTCATCTTCACACCGCTTTATTGCTACACAATTAAAATATGATATTAAGTATAAAGTAATATAATTAATACTCAAAAAATAATTAAAAGTACTAGAATGTGAGTCGACAATGGTTAAATATATGCATTTTTGGCCGAACACCATTGGGAGTTCAGGTTACTTCACTATTGATAATTTTCAGTGACAGTAAATAAGCCATACATATTGCAGAGAATCCAATCCTACATGAGAGAACAAAGCATATCGAGATTGATTCCACTTCATTCGTGTCACGGCCCAAATCTCAACATGTCGTGATGGCGCCTATCACAGTACTAGGCAAGCCAACAACCACAAAATAACTACACATTTTAAAATAGAACCATGCTTTATTAAGTTTAACAGTGAAAAATCTCATAAATAACCAATAAGAACAACTGCAACTCAACTGCAAAATCTTCCAAAATCCGGGTGTCATTGAGTATGATCTACTAAGTGTCAAAAAAGTCAAAACATCTAATACAACTCTGGAAAGATAGAACTATGCTAAATAAACTGAAAAGAAGTAGAGTCGAGGTCTGCGGACGCCATAGCAGTTATGTCAATAGTCTCCAAGCAAATACTGCTCCAAGTCTAGCAACCACCGGGTCCAGATGTACTTGAATCTGCACACGAAGTGCAGAGTGTAGTATGAGTACGACCGACCCAGTGTCACGACCCAAAATCCATTAAGGGTCGTGATGGCGCCGGACACCACTGACAGGCTAGCCAACACTAAATAGTTAATTAAATTCTCTTTTTTTATATTTTTGAAATCATAAGTTTTTTCAATTCCACTAGTGATAGATGAACTTTATAAAATAAATAATAATATTTTTCGATTTCGACATTGAATATGCAATAATTACCCTACAACCCGGTGTCACAAGTGCATGAGCAATCACTAGAAAATAAAATGAAGTACAATAACAGTCCGGAATATAAATTTGGACAGAAAAGAAAATACAATACTCTGAAGGAGACTCTGCTGGTTGCGGGTCATCTCGAGAGATGCAACTCACCTAAGTATCCGTATGTCACGACCCCAGTTCGCCCTCCGTGAACTGTCGTGACGGCACCTAGTCTCTACGACTAGGTAAGCCTAACAAGTGCGGAAAACAAATCGAAACTTGCGGAAGTATAAATCAAAAACCAAAATAACTAAAAGGAACGGAATATAGAATGCCGCTCGGCAAATACAGCACAATATCTCAAACTTCTACATCACTATCCCAAAACTCGGAAACTCACGGGAACACAATCTAAGAGAAATATAGTAAAATGCTCTAACTCCGGAATGTCTACATCAACAGTATGATAGAAGGGCTAATACTACAAGATAGAATAAAGATGGAGACTCTTCGGTCTGCGGACGTGGCAGATGTATCTCGAAGTCTCCAAAAGCTCTCCCTGCCTCAAGGATGGTAAGCCTGTGCAGAAGAACCTGGATCTACACATGAAAAACATGCGCAGAAAGGGCATGAGTACACCACAACGGTACTCAGCAAGTGCCAAGCCTAACCTCGGTTGGGTAGTGACGAGGAAGGTCAGGGCCCTACTGAGGCTAGATAAGATACAGGTTTAACAGTGTGAAATGACAGTGTAATTAAATAACACAAGATATAAAGGACAACAACTATTACGAAGGCAAGTAAGACACAGTAAAAGACATAACTCAGTGCCAAGATAACAACCGGGGATCTCCCAGGATACCGTCCTGTAGTCCCAAATATAAATACCATATCCAGTGGATCTCCCGGGTGCAGTCCCGTAGTCCAACTCATAAATGTGCAGGGGGATCTCCCGGAATGCAATTCCGTAGTCCCAAAGTAAACATAAAGGGGAGCTCCCGGGATACCGTCCCGTAGTTCCAAAATAAAGTGCAGGGGGATCTCCCGGAATACCGTTTCGTAGTACCAAAGTAAATACACAGCAACAACAAGAATTCAATCCAATCAATTTCATATCAAAGTGAAGCAGGTAACCCCAACCTAGCATGATTCACGTAGTACAATTAAGGCACTTAAGACAGATAGAGCAATTTAGTCAAGTAGACATGTTTCTCTAAGCTACAGCAGGTTTAATATCCAAACAGTGTAAGTAAGGAAAGGAGGAACACAATTCAAGGCTATTTCTAAAGAAAAACCGGATTTCCAACAATTAGCACAAGTACGCGCTCGTCACCTCACGTACGAGGCATTTCAATTACCATAATATAAATCCTAAGGGGAAAAGTCCCATACACAAGGTTAGACAAGCCACTTACCTCGAACCGGCTCAAAATCAACTAGAAACCACGCTCTTGCCACGAGTATCCGACTCCAAATGGCCCAAAAATATTCAATTCCATTTCATAATGTAAATAATACTACAAGAAGCTGAATCTACAATTAAATTCTAAGCTAATACGCGAAATTATGTAAAATGACCAAAACACCCCTCGGGCCCACATCTCGGAATCGGGTGAAATTTACATTTTCGGAATCCTCACACTCACACGAGTCTATTCATATAAGAATCTCTCAAATCGGAGGTCAAAAACCCAAGCAAAACCTAATAATTCGGCCTATGAAGTTTGTTAAATTTTTCCCAAATTTTTCCAACAAATTCGAAATTTAAGGGCTAGATTCAAGTTAGGATTCATGGAAATTGATCTAAGTTGGGTGGAGATCACTTACCCAAGTTGCCCAGGTGCAAAAGCCTTCAAAAATCGCCCTTCCCGAGCTCCCAAATTCAGAATTTTGAAAAATAGCTTAAACCCTCGATTTGGGATTTTTAATAATCTGCCCAGGTATTTGTTCACTGCGATCGCGAGAAATGGGACGCGATCGCGAAGAGGAAAAATGAAAGGCTCCTGGTTTGGCCTATGCGAACGTGACCAGCTATGCGATCGCGGTAGAGGGAGAAACGGGATTACACGATCGCGGTTGAAGACTCGCGAATGCGAAGAAGAAATTGGGCTACTGAGCCACCGGCTCAGTTTTCTACTACGCGAACGCGAAGGAACAGCTGCGAACGCGAAAGAAGAATGGGGCAATACTACGCGATCGCGATTCAAGTGATGCGATCGCGAAGAAGGAATTGGGTCCCCTCCGGAATTACACTACGCGATCGCGGATGGATGGCTGCGATCGCGATGAAGAAAAGTCTGCAACACCTGAACCTGAATTTTCTGCAACTTTTTAACAACTCAAAATGACCCGTTGAGCATCCGAAACACACCCGAGGCCCCCAGGACCTCAACCAAAAGCACCAACATAACCTAAAACATCGTTGAAACTTGTTCCAGCCTTCGGAACGCTATAAACAACATCAAAACACCTATTTTTCATCGAATTCAAGCCTAAAATTTCAAAAACTCTATAAAACACACTTTCGATTAAAAAGTCTACCAAACCTCGTCTGAATGACCTGAAATTTTGCACACACATCCCAAATGACACGACGAAGCTACTGCAACTCTAGGAATTCCATTCCGACCCTCGGATCGCGATGAAGAAAAGTCTGCAACACCTGAACCTGAACTTTCTGCAACTTTTTAACAACTCAAAATGACCCGTTGAGCATCCGAAACACACCCGACGCCCCCGGGATCTCAATCAAAAGCACCAACATAACCTAAAACATCGTTCAAACTTGTTCCAACCTTCGGAACGCTACAAACAACATCAAAACACCTATTTTCATCGAATTCAAGCCTAAAATTTCAAAAACTCTATAAAACACACTTTCGATCAAAAAGTCTACCAAACCTCGTCCGAATGACCTGAAATTTTGCACACACATCCCAAATGACACGACGAAGCTACTGCAACTCTTGGAATTCCATTCCGACCCTCGGATGAAAATCTCACTACCAAATCGGAAACTTCCAAAATTCAATCTTCCGCATTTCAAGCCTAAATTAGCTACGGACCTACAAAACACATTCCGACCACGCCCCTAAACCCCAAATCACCTAACGGAGCTAACGGAACCATTCAATTTCCATTCTGAGGCCGTCTTCACACTGTTCCGACTACGGTCAATTTTCCAACACTTAAGCTCTCATTTAGGGACTAAGTGTCCCAAAACTCTCCGAAACTCAAACCCGAACATCCCGGCAAATCAAAATAGTAGAAATAAACTTGGGGAAAATAGTTAATAGGGGATCGGGGCGTAAATTCCAAAAACGACCGGTAGGGTCGTTACATCCTCCCACACTTAAATATTCGTTCGTCCTCGAACGAGCACAAAGACATACCTGAAGTAGTAAAAAGATGAGGGTACTGGCTGCGCATATCCTGCTCGGTCTCCTAGGTCACCTCCTCGACCGGCTGACCCCGCCACTGAACCTTCACGGATGCAATGTTCTTTGACCTCAGCTTCCTGACCTGCCTGTCCAATATTGCCACTGGTCCTCAACATAAGATAGATCCTTCTCCAACTGGACTGAGCTGAAATCCAACACGTGCGACGGATCACCGTGATACCTCCGGAGCATAGAAATATGAAATACCGGGTGAACTCCTGCCAAGCTGGGAGGTAAGGCAAGCTCGTAAGCAACCTCCCCAACTCGCCTCAATATCTCAAAAGGGCCAATAAACCTCGGACTCAGCTTCCCTTTCTTCCCAAATCTCATAACGCCCTTCATAGGCGAAACTCGAAGCAGAACCCGCTCTCCAACCATGTAGGAAACATCACGAACCTTCCAGTCCGCGTAACTCTTCTGTCTGGACTGGGCTCTACGGAGTCTATCCTGAATCACCTTGACTCTCTCCAAAGCATCCTGAACCAAATCTGTGCCCAATAATCTGGCCTCACCCGGCTCGAACCAACCCACCGGAGATCTACATCGCTACCATATAAGGACTCGTACGGTGCCATCTGAATGCTGGACTGATAGCTGTTGTTGTAGGCAAACTCCGCCAATGGCAAGAACTGATCCCAAGAACCTCCAAACTCAATCACACACACACGCAGCATATCCTCAAGAATCTGAATAGTACGCTCGGACTATCCGTCTGTCTGAGGGTGAAATGTTGTGCTCAACTCCACCCGAGTACCCAACTCCTGCTGTACGGCTCTCCAGAACCGCGATGTGAACTGAGTACCTCTGTCTGAAATAATGGAAACTGGAATACCATGCAGACGGATAATCTCCCGGATATAAATCTCCGCTAACCGCTCCAAGGAATAGGTAGTACACACAGGGATGAAATGCGCGAACTTCGTCAGCCGATCCACAATAACCCAAATGGCATCGAACTTCTTCAAAGTCCGTGGGAGCCCAGATACGAAGTCCATGGTGATCCGCTCCCGGTCTCTGGTGCTCATACTTCACCTGCTGACAATTAAGGCACCGAGCTACAAACCCAACTATATCCTTTTTCATCTGCCTCCACCAGTAGTGCTGCCTCAAATCCTGATATATCTTCGCGGCACCCGGATGAATGGAATACCGCGAACTATGGGCCTCCTCTAGAATCAACTCCCGAAGCCCATCAACATTGGGTACACAGACCCGACCCTGCATCCTCAATACTCCATCCTCGCCAATGGTCACATATCTGGCATCACCATGCTGAACCTTGTCCTTGAGAACAAGCAAATGAGGGTCATCATAGTGCCGCTCCCTGATACGATCAAACAAGGAAGACCGAGAGACCACACAAGCTAGAACCCGGCTGGGCTCCGAAAGAACCAATCTCACAAACTGGCTGGCTAGGGCCTGAACATCTATCGCCATAGGCTTCTCTGTTGCTGGTAAATAAGCCAAACTCCCCAAACTCTCTGCTCGGCGGCTCAAAGCATCGGCCACCACATTGGCCTTGCCCGGGTTATCCAAGATAGTGATGTCATTATCCTTCAGCAGCTCTAACCATCTCCTCTGATGCAAACTAAGGTCCTTCTGCTTGAACAGATGCTACAAACTCCGATGATCAGTATATATCTCACAAGGCACCCCGTACAAGTAATGATGCTAGATCTTGCATGAACAATGGCAACTAACTCAAGATCATGGACATGATAATTCTTCTCATGTATCTTCAACTGTCTGGACGCGTAGGCAATCACCCTACCATCCTGCATCAATACCGCTCCAAGGCCAACTCTCGATATAGACAGTATAAGACCCCGAACCGGTAGGCAATATCAAAACTGGGGCTGTAGTCAAAGCTATCTTGAGCTTCTGAAAGCTCGCCTCACACTCCTTTGTCCACTGAAAAGGAGCACCCTTCTAAGTCAATCTAGTCATAGGGGCTGCAATCGATGAAAACACCTCAACAAAACGACGGTAGTAGACAACCAAGCCAAGGAAACCGCGAATCTCTGTAGCTGAGGATGGTCTGGGCCAACTCTACACTGCCTCTACCATCTTCGGATCCACCCGAATACCCTCACTCGATACTACGTGACCTAGGAATGCCACGGAATCCAACCAAAACTCACATTTTGAAAACTTTGCATATAATCTCTTTTCCCTCAGAGTCTGAAGCACTGTCCTCAGGTGCTGCTCATGATCTTCCCGACTCCGGGAATATACCAGAATATCATCAATAAAGACAATGACAAAAGAGTCAAGATATGGCCGGAATACACTGTGCATCAAATGCATAAAAGCTGCTGGGGCATTGGTCAGCCCAAATGACATAACAAGGAACTCGTAATGACCATACCGAGTCCTGAAGGCAGTTTTCGGGATATCTGGCTCCCGAATCTTCAACTGATGGTACCCTGAGCGTTAATCAATCTTAGAAAACACCAGTGCGCCTTGAAGCTGGTCAAACAGATCATCAATACGAGGCAAAGGATAGAGATTCTTCACTGTCACCTTATTCAACTGGCGGTAATCAATACACATGCGCATAGAACCATCCTTCTTCTTCATAAATAACACATGAGCACCCCAAGTCGAAACACTGGGCCGAATAAAACCCTTATCAAGTAATTCCTGCAATTGCTCCTTCAGCTCCTTCAACTCAGGAAGAGCCATACGGTACGGAGGGATAGAAATGGGCTGAGTGCCCGACAACAGATCAATGCCAAAATCAATGTCCCTATCGGGTGGCATGACCGGAAGATCAGCTGGAAACACATCAGGGAAATCCCATACTACTGGGACTGAATCAACAGAAGGAGTATCCATACTGGTATCTCTCACATAAGCTAAGTACGCATCACAACCTTTCTCAACCATACGCTGAGCCTAAAGGAAAGAAATAACTCTACTGGGAGTGTGACCTAAGGCACCCCTCCACTCAATACGCGGTATACTTGGCATGGCCAGTGTCACGGTTTTGGCGTGACAATCAAGAATAGCATGATGGGGCGACAACTTCCATGCCCAAAATAATATCAAAATCAACCATGCTGAGCAATAGTAAGTCGGCTCTGGTCTCAAAACCACCAAGAATAACCAAACATGACCGGTAAATGCGGTCCACAACAAGAGAATCTCCCACAGGAGTAGAAACATAAACGGGGGAACTCAAGGAATCCCGAGGTACACCCAAATGCGGAGCAAAATAAGAAGACACATAAGAATAAGTGGAGCCTGGATCGAATAGAACCGATGCATCTCTGTGACAGACCAAGATAGTACCTGTGATGATAGAATCGGAGACGGCGGCCTCAGTACGGCCTGGAAGAGCATAATATTTGGCCTGGCCTCCCCCTCGAAGGCGACCTCTACCTCCCCGACCTCCACCCCTGGCTGGCTGGGCCGGTGGAGTAGCAACAGGTGCTGGAACCATAGCCTGAGAGCTCTGCAGGGCCTGTTGTGGTTGAGGAGTCTACGGAGGTACACCCCTCCTAAGTCTGGGGCAATCCCTCACCATATGGCGTGTGTCACCACACTCGAAACAAGCTCTGGGAGGACGTGGCGGCTGTGACTGGCTCGGGCCAAGTCAGCTGGACTGACTACTGGAAGCACCCCGTGCAGGAGGCGCACTAGAGATTGGAGGTGCATAATAAGGCTCCTGAGGCCTAGGTGGAGCTGGAATACCACTGGCTGCTGGAAGAGCTGAATGAATGGGGCGGCCCATATGACCCCTACCATGACGACCTGCAGCTGGGGCACGGGCACCAGAATAATGGCCCGACTCTCGAGACCTCTTGGCCTCACTCTTCTCTCTGTCCCTAGCATGCATACCCTCAATCCTCCTAGAAATACTCACCACCTGCTGATAAGATATATCCGTCTCTAACTCACGAGCCATGCTAGATCTGATGCTGCGAATAAGCCCCTTAATGAACCAACGAACCTTCTCGCGAACCGTAGAAACCAAAGCTGGTGCATGTCTAGCCAAGTCCATGTAACAGACAACATACTCCGAGACAGTCATAGTACCCTGGCGCAACCGCTCAAACTCCGCGCGCCAGGCATCCCTAAGACTCTGGGGGACATACTCTCTCGTGAACATATCTGAAAACTGAGCCCAAGTCAGGGAAGCTGCCTCATCTGGACTGTCTAACTCATAAGCACGCCACCACTGATAGGCGGCTCCTCGAAGCTGGAAAGTGGTGAAGGAAACCCCACTTGATCCTGATATGCCCATAGTGCGGAGAATACGGTAGCACTCCTCCAGAAATCCCAAGGCATCCTCTGATGCTAACCCACTGAATACCGGAGGATCATATTTCTTGAACCTCTTAAGTCTCCGCTGCTCATCCTCTGAAGCCGCTGCCCTATCCTCGGGCTGAACTGGTACTGCAGGCAGCGCAGGTATAACCTCTAGGACCTGCTCAACATGCACTCGCTGCTCAGGAGTGCGGGCGGCGAGAGTCTGTACTCCTCCCCTGGCCTGGGATGTGGCTGCAGCAAGGGGAAGCAACCCTGCCTGAGCCAAAGTGGTGTACATGCTCATAAACTGTGCCAAAGTCTCCTGGAGTGCTGGAGTAGTGGTGGCAGATATATCGGGTGTCTGGACTCCGGCTGGTACTGCTGGCGGTACCTCGGCGGCAGCTCGCGCGGGTGATCTAGCTACACCACGAGCGCATCCTCGGCCTCTACCCCGGCCCCGGCCTCTGAGGGCTGCAGTAGGGGCGCAGGTGCCTGATCCTCTCGGGTAGCGCGTGTCCTCACCATCTGTGAGAGAATAGAAAGACAGATGTTTAGTTATGATGTCAAAAATCTTGCATGACAAGGAAATCAAATGAAGTGGAATTTTCCTAACAGTTACATAGCCTCTCGTAGATAAGTACGGACGTCTCGTACCGATCAGCGAGACTCTAATAAACTGGCCTGTGTTCCGTGACTCCTATTAACCTAGAGCTCTGATACCAACTTGTCACGACCCCGGTTCGCCCTCCGTGAATTGTCGTGACGGCATCTAGTCTCAACGACTACGAAAGCCTAACAAGTGCGGAAAACAAATCGAAACTAGCGGAAGTATAAATCAAAAACCAAAATAACTAAAAGGAACGGAATATAGAATGCCGCTCGACAAATACTACACAATATCTCAAATTTCTACATCACTATCCCAAAACCCGGAAACTCACGGGAACACAAGCTAAGAGAAATATAGTAAAATGCTCTAACTACGGAATGTCTACATCAACAGTATGATAGAAGGGCTAATACGACAAGATAGAATAAAGATGGAGACTCTTCGGTCTGCGGACGTGGCAGATGTACCTCGAAGTCTCCAAAAGCTCTCCCTGCCTCAAGGATGGTAAGCCTGTGTAGAAGTACCTAGATCTGCACATGAAAAACATGCGCAAAAAGGGCATGAGTACACCACAGCGGTACTCAGTAAGTGCCAAGCCTAACCTCGGTTGGGTAGTGACGAGGAAGGTCAGGGCCCTACTGAGGTTAGATAAGATACATGTTTAACAGTGTAAAATGATAGTGTAATTAAATAACACAAGATATAAAGGACAACAACAACTATTACGAAGGCAAGTCAGACACAGTAAAAGACATAACTCAGCCCCGAGATAACAACCGGGGATCTCCCAGGATACTGGCCTGTAGTCCCAAATATAAATACCATATCCAGTGGATCTCCCGGGTGCAGTCCCGTAGTCCAACTCATAAATGTGCAGGGGGATCTCCCAAAATGCAATTCCGTAGTCCCAAAGTAAACATAAAGGGGAGCTCCCGGGATACCGTCCCGTAGTTCCAAAATAAAGTGCGGGGGGATCTCCCGGAATACCGTTTCGTAGTCCCAAAGTAAATACACAGCAACAACAAGAATTCAATCCAATCAATTTCATATGAAAGTGAAGCAGGTAACCCTAACCTAGCATGATTCACGTAGTACAATTAAGGCAGTTAAGACAGATAGAGCAATTTAGTCAAGTAGACATGTTTCTCTAAGCTACAACAGGTTTAATATCCAAACAGTGTAAGTAAGGAAAGGAGGAACACAATTCAAGGCTATTTTTAAAGAAAAACCGGATTTCCAACAATTAGCACAAGTACGCGCTCGTCACCTCACGTACGAGGCTTTTCAATTACCACAATATAAATCCTAAGGGGAAAAGTCCCCTACACAAGGTTTGACAAGCCACTTACCTCGAACCGGCTCAAAATCAACTAGAAACCACGCTCTTGCCACGAGTATCCGACTCCAAATGGCCCAAATCTATTCAATTCCATTTCATAATGTAAATAATATTTCAAGAAGCTGAATCTACAATTAAATTCTAAGCTAATACGCGAAATTATGTAAAATGACCAAAATGCCCCTCGGGCCCACGTCTCGGAATTGGTGAAATTTACATTATCGGAATCCCACACTCACACGAGTCTATTCATATAAGAATCTCTCAAATCGGAGGTCAAAAACCCAAGCAAAACCCAATAATTCGGCCTATGAAGTTTACCAAATTTTTCCCAAATTTTTCCAACAAATTCGAAATTTAAGGGCTAGATTCAAGTTAGGATTCATGGAAATTGATCTAAGTTGGGTGGAGATCACTTACCCAAGTTGCCCAGGTGCAAAAGCCTTCAAAACTCGCCCCTCCCGAGCTCCCAAATTCGGAATTTTGAAAAATAAGCTTAAACCCTCGATTTGGGATTTTTAATAATCTGGGCAGGTATTTGTTCACTGCGATCGCGAGAAATGGGACGCGATCGCGAAGAGGAAAAATGAAAGTCTCATGGTTTGGCCTATGCGAACGCGACCAGCTACATGCGATCGCGGAAGAGGGAGAAACGGGCTTACGCGATCGCGGTTGAAGACACGCGAACGCGAAGAAGAAATTGGGCTACTGAGCCACCTGCTCAGTTTCTACCACGTGAACACGAAGGAACAACTGCGAACGCGAAAGAGGAATGTGGCAATACTACGAGATCGCGATTCAAGTGATGCGATCACGAAGAAGGAATTGGGTCCCCTCCGGAATTACACTACGCGATCGCGGATGGATGGCTGCGATCGCGATGAAGAAAAGTCTGCAACACCTGAACCTGAATTTTCTGCTACAAACAACATCAAAACACCTATTTTTCATCGAATTCAAGCCTAAAATTTCAAAAACTCTATAAAACACACTTTCGATTAAAAATTCTACCAAACCTCATCCGAATGACCTGAAATTTTGCACACACATCCCAAATGACACGACGAAGCTACTTCAACTCTCGAAATTCCATTCCGACCCACGAATCGCGATGAAGAAAAGTCTGCAACACCTGAACCTAAATTTTCTGCAACTTTTTAACAACTCAAAATGACCCGTTGAGCATCCGAAACACACCCGAGGCCCCCGAAACCTCAACCAAAAGCACCCAACATAACCTAATACATCGTTCAAACTTGTCGGAACGCTAGAAACAACATCAAAACACTTATTTTTCATCGAATTCAAGCCTAAAATTTCATAAACTCTATAAAACACACTTTTGATCAAGAAGTCTACCAAACCTCGTCTGAATGACCTGAAATTTTGCACATACATCCCAAATGACACGACGAAGCTACTGCAACTCTCGGAATTCCATTCCGACCCTCGGATCAAAATCTCACTACCGAACCGGAAACTTCCAAAATTCAATCTTCGGCATTTCAATTCTAAATTAGCTACAGACCTACAAAACACATTCCGACCACGCCCCTAAACCCAAAATCATCTAACGGAGCTAACGGAACCATCAGATTTCCATTCTGAGGCCGTCTTCACACTGTTCCGACTACGGTTAATTTTCCAACACTTAAGCTCTCATTTAGGGACTAAGTGTCCCAAAACTCTCCGAAACTCAAACCCGAACATCCCGGCAAATCAAAATAGCAGAAATAAACTTGGGGAAAATAGTTAATAGGGGATCGGGGCGTAAATTCCAAAAACCACCGGCCGGGTTTTTACACCGTATCAACCATGCCGCTGTGCTCACTAGGCCACTAGACATACATGTGCCTGTGCAACAAAAATGCACAGCAAGTGTAGTATAAGTATTAAAACAACGCGTACCAAGTAAGTATCCAGTTTAACCTCAAAGAAGTAGTAACGAGAGGTCGGCTTCGACACTTACTAAAGGTCCTATAATATCAGATACAGTAAAGAAGTGAATAAATATGAAACAAAGTAAATATATGAAATAAACATGCATAAAATACAGGGTACAATTCTCCTCTTTACAATTTTACTCAAGCTCTCAACTAGCAAGTTCCCTCCGTAACCGGAGCATATTTATATATAGATATAGTGGATATCTTCAAGAGGTTGTCATAATTCAAATCAGGGAAAAACCCACAAATACACTGGCTTCTAGACAAATGTTATGCACGATTCCATGAGAATAATATATATATAGGAAATGCCGAGGCGTACGACCCGATCCGACATAAAATTAAACTGTGCATTGTCGAGGGTCGAACGGCAGGAACCATAGATACATCTATTAACCTGCCAAGGCGAACGGCCCGCTCCCATGAGAATGTGGTACATAAATCCTGCCGAGGCGAACGACCTGATCCCATAAGAGTAGTAGAGGAAATACCCCGCTCGCGAATCATACGTGCGACACGGTCAAATATAAATTTAACATTAAAATCATACCTCTAACTTGATTCTTTTCAAGATAAGGGAAATTTAGCTTGTAGCTTTTTAAGGAAATTAACCCGCTCGCGAAACATACATACGACGCGGTTACACATAGATTTCTTAAGTTATTATAATATTCCTCAATTCTTTCCGAAATTACGAAGTTCAAATGAAACCTTTTAAATCTTATATTGTTCAATTTCACTCCTTTCAAAATATTTAATAAGCAAGCTCAATCTCGCTCCCTCTCAAGGCAAGCAATAAACAAAAATCAATAACAATATCAACAAGGCATGATGTGTGCCTAAAATTATCCGGACATAGGCATAGCTAGTAGCTACGTACGGACTCTCGTCACCTCGTGTGTACGTAGCCCCCACAAATAGAAGCAAACAATAATTTAGTTCACCTATGGGGTTAATTCCCTCTTACAAGGTTAGAAAGGAGACTTACCTCGCTCTGAAGTTTCATAACCGGCTCCCAAGCCCTTCCGATGACTCAAACCGATGCCCAAAGCTCCAAAACTAGTCAATAATCATGCAAATCCATTAATACATACTCAAATACTCATTATAATCCTATTTACAATAATTTCCAACTCCATTTGAAAAGTCGATAAAATCACCCTCGGGCCCACGTGCCTGGATTTTGAAATTTTCAAAAAAAAACTTTACCCATAACCTCACGAACCCAAATATATAATTTATTCTCAATTCCATGTCCAAAATCGTGGTCAAAATCCAAGAATACCAAATTTTTTGGTTTTTCCACCAAAACCCCGATTTCTACTAATTTCCATGTTCAAATCCATATAAACTCATGTATTTAACTCAAAATTGTGAAGAGAGCACTTACCCCATTATGATTGATGAAGATGGCACTCCAATGTGCTCCAAAATCGGCTCCCATGTGCGAAAATGAAATGAGATAGAGCCAAACCCTCGTTTTAAAGAAGACACTGCCCAACCCCGACATTCGCACCTGCGGTCACTTGACCGCTTTTGCGGTCTTGCAACAGACCCCTCAACTCTGCATATGCGTCCCCCATCCGCTTCTGCGGCTCCACGTACGCAGGTGCAGTCCCGCTTCTGCGAAGCTCGATCGCATCTGCGGTCCCCACCTCCCCCAGCAAAATCCGCTTCTGCGAGTCCTTTCCCGCACCTGTGGCCCTCTTCACGCAGGTGCGATTAAACCAGATGCCCAGCTGCCTCAGCCCTTCCTCAAATTCCATTTTCGATCCAAAAGCACAATGCGGACCTTCTCAAGGCCTCAAATCACATCAAACAACGCTAAAACCATGAATCACACTCCAATTCAAGATTTATGAACTTTAGAACTTTAAACTTCCTCATTCGATGCCGAAACCTATATAATCACGCCCGATTGACCTCAGATTTTGCACACAAGTCACATTTGACATTACGAACCTACCCCAACTTCCGGAATCGGATTCCGACCCTGATATCAAAAAGTCCACTTCCGGTCAAACTTCTCAAAAACCTTCAAATTTATTTCGCTAAATGACTCCAAAATGACCTACAGACCTCCGAATCCACTTCCGGACGCGCTTCCAATACCAGAATCACTACATGGAGCTATTCCCAGACTCAGAATCCCAAACGGACATCGATAACATTGAAATGCACTTCAACCCAAATTTATGAAATTCTTCCAAAATGCTAACTTCCACAATAGGCGCCGAAATGCTCCCGGGTCATCCAAAACCCGATCCGAACATACGCCCAAGTCCGAAATCATCATACGAACTTGCTGGAACCTTCAAATCCCGATTTCGAGGATGTTTACTCTAAAATCAAATCTTAGCCAATTCTTCCAACTTAAAGCTTTTGAAAATGAGAATTTTCTTTCCAATTCAACTCTGAACCTCCCGAAATTCAATCCCGACCACGCGTACAAGTCATAATACATGAAGTGAAGCTGCCTATGGCCTCAAACCGCTGAATGACGCACTAGAGTTCAAAACAACCAGTCGGATTGTTGCACAGAGTGTACTCAATAAGTAACAAAACTAACCTTGGGCTGAAAGTAGTAATGAGCTCAGAAAGGTACAGTCCAAATCTAGATAATAACAATACAGATATAATAGGGAGACGACAGTAATAACTCAATGAAATCTCATAATTAATTGTACACTAAACAGAAATATAGACATGTTTTTAAGTTTAACAGTTTAAGCTCAACATTGATAAAAGGCAAAATCGCCTTTGTGCCACTTAAACTTGCACCCATTTGTCAATCCGGTAGATAAACATAGAATTTTTCCATTTAAACACTTCAACTTAACTAAATGACTATAAATAAACACTTACGACCATGCGTGTTGTTCAATCATTGCTGACATGGATAAAATTTAACATTTTCTATTACCATGTCTTCCACATCATTTCTTGACACTTATAAATTATGGGTCCCACTTCTTTCTTCTTTTCTTTTAATAATTAGTTTTTGTCAGATTGTGTGTACTCCTTCTTTTTCCTTTTAGAATTCGCAGGAAGACCATCAAATATCACTAAAAATTCTTTCTCTAGTGAATGTCATTTTTCTCTCACTCCACTATCTTCCTCTTCCATCTTTCATCTTCTTCTCGCCAACAAAGTAAGAACTGAAAAGGAAAATCTTCAGATCTATCCTTCACCAAACATTGCTTCGAATGGCAAATCAATATTAGTTTAATCTTATTTACCGGCAATTTGATTTACTTGAACTTTGACTTGAAGATCCGGTTGCAAAATTGCTGGCCAAATAACCTTTTTGTTCATAAAAAATCTTATCTCTGCAATTCTCCATGATTTGCACAACTAAGAGATGAGATTAAGGTAAAGATGTAGAAAATGGCTAATATAGATCTTATTTACTTGTCCATCAACATCCTACTTTTCTCAGTAGTTTTATTATCATCTCCATCTCCATTTGTGGTCCACTTATTGCCGCTATTCCTTCGCCTCCCATGGTATTTTTCTGTTATGGTGAAGGAAAGATCTTTGGTTTCGTTGGGTACTACAACGAGTGAAGGCACATGAGGTGAAATAGAGATAACAAAAATGGTGGAGCAATGGCAAGAAGTGGAATTGGAAAAGAAGGAAAAGAAAGGGGAGGGGAGGCCGAGGGTTGGAAGCGGGATGGAGAAAGTGGGTTGGATTTTCTTTTTCTCTTTACTTTCTCTCTTTCAATGATTTATGATTTATTTATTTTAGTATTTTTTAATTAAATAAATATTTCCACGTTCCTTTTCAGCGTGAGCATCACCCACTATTGCCACATCAGTTACCTTGTTGCCACATAAGCATGGTCAACGGTCAGAGGTGTGTACTTATATGCATTTTGCAGAGTTGAAGTGTTTAAATGAGAAATTCTAGGATCATCTACTGGATTGACAAACAGGCACAAGTTTAAGTGGCCCGGAGACCATTTTGCTTTAATAAATATGACAAATATAACTGATATGAGGAATGTTACATCTCTATATCTACATGTCAAATATGCATGTCACATGTAATGCATCACAGTGATAGACTCATGTACTCTCCCTCTCGGAGTACTCCATCTTACTGTCACACACTCCCACTCATCACTCTGAATCGCTCAGCACAATCAATCACTCAGCACTGTACGATACCTGTGCTCATTGCTCGTATGTCAGACTGCGGAAGGGCGGATCCTGCCCAAGCGCTAATATAAGCCAATATAGCTTGCTGTGGTGTGCAACCCCATCTCATCATGAATCAATAAAATATGCTGTAGTGTGCAGCCCAATCCTATCATGAATCAACACAACTTGCTGCGTCGTGCAACCCAATCCTATCATGAATCAATAGAACCTGCTGTCACTCCCCCATTTTTCCCTTCGCTAAGTCCGGGTTTCGATATTCATGGGGAACAACTTGTTTCCTTTTTTGAATTGGGTGTTTGAAGAGTCGTCACCTAACAGATTAAGGTGCGTTAGGGCACCTAGAGCAATTAACTCATGTAACCAGTTTGCATTACTAGAGATTAGGGTAAGGGCTCGAAATAACCTTAAGGGGAAGGTGTTAGGCACCCCTCGAGGTCCACAACGGTGGGTCCCGGCCGAACTTACTTTATGAGTTAGTCAATTAGAAAATAGACAGTCTAAGCACACATATGTAAAAGGAATGAAGACTTTTAATAGATAAGCAGTCTAGGCACACATATGTAAAAAGGATAAGGGAGGTCCTAAGTTGTTTATCTTATAGGATCATATCCATACAATGCCCGGTAATCACTCCTCAGTGAGAGGGGTTACACGTTGCATTAGTGCACAGGTCATCATATCCTTTTACTACCCATTATCCCATCCCTTAGCGGTTATATAAGCGAGTTTTGATTAACAAACTCTAAGTGTGCTGTTACCCGCTCTTCCTTGTGGTCCCGGAGGAGTTTAGGACCTCTAGACTTAGGCAGTTCTGGACAATCCTAAGGTGTTTAAAGGGCAAAAGTCTAGGTGAGAACAAATAACACATAGGACTGTCAATTAAGGAAGCAGATGAAAGGCTCATATTTACCTCCACATACACATAGGAAAATAAATAGCACGTCTCAAACAACTGATTTTAAAGAAATTCAGAAAGCCTAGGAACATGATATCTAGATGAACATTACAGAACATAACATGCAACGTTTGTTTTAAGGGAAGTGGCAAAATCCTATCCAGCTTGCCTACTGGTTTTCAAAATTTGTTAGACTTAAGCAGTTTATAAACAACCAGAACACAATTTTTTGTTTTATACAAGGACATTAATCACCTAAGGCTTGCCTAGGCGTGGAACTATATGCAATCACAGTTACAGGAGCTGTTTAAACAATTTGGAATTATTCAAACCATAGGCATGCTGATCTAGGTGATACAGATTATAACATGTGATTTATACCAGTTTACATCAGAATATGACACATATGTGTGAGGCCATTTTTAAACCTTTTCATGAACAATTATTTATTTAGTCGAAATAGACAGGATCCAAAATAGATGCAAACAGAGTCCTAAGAACAGGACATCTAATGCATGCAGGGATGACTGTTTTTATTAGGTAGGATTATTCAGCAGCATGATTTTTGAGTGACAGTACTGATGCAGAACCAGGAATCGAGTAGTGATCTATAACATGCAATATGCTGAAGCCGTAAACGCGAATACCCTAAAAAACAAGATGTCTAGTGCACAGGTTTGGCATGGTTTGAATGAAAATAGACACAACAATCCTAGAACACGATTTCTAATGCAGATTTGCTTTATAATATAACGCCTAAAAGCATGATTTCTACCCAGCTTTACCCACAGGATCATATACCTACCCTCCTTTTTCACTAGTTACCCCAATATCTGTTTACAAATGATTAGTATAGACCAGAATTGAATAAATTACATAAATGAAATATAGATTAAACTATAGGGAGCCTGATGCAGGCCCAAAGCAAACCTGGGAGTACCAGGCCTTCAGTAGTCTCAAATGCCATGGATTTCATTGCCAAATTTGTGTCCAGGTATGTCAGATTTCCCTAAGGACCTCAAGGATCCCGGGCAGTGCTCCCACCCAGACTTTTCATAATAGGGACTAAATATGTATAGTGTGGAATGATCAGTCCCAGTGTGCTAGAGTTCAAAGGAATCTCAAGAGGATCCCAAGGCAGTACACACACCGGAGGGGCAGAACCTATTGACTGAGGAGTAAAGTGAGAGTGCTTGACATAGTTTTGAAAGTTCTTTTTTTTTTTTGGAAAAAACTAGTATAGAGATGACTCTAGGAGTGAAAAGGTTTTCTGAAATAGGAACCAGTTTGGCGGTAAAATAGTTTGAAAAAATTATTAAAACACTTTCGAAATCAGAACACAAATCACAGAACAACCAGATTCAAAACACTTGGCAAACAAATTCCACACAGGGATAGGGGGGTTGGGGACACATAGAATACACATCAGCGTATAGGGAATCACATAAAGAGCAAAATGCATGGAATTCTCAAGGGCTTTATAGAATTAATATATTGGTCATGACAGTGGGTAGTTGAGACACGTAGCAGGGGTATAGCAAAACCATGTTGAAAGCAGGGGGGTATTGGACAGAATCATGTTCATAATTAGGATCAAACGAAGCCCCACGAGATTAAGTATAATCTGTCAGTAAAGAAGAGCTGACAGGAATTTAAACAGACATGCTAGAAAAATATTACGTAAGCATTCATAATTTAGACATGCTGACTACATATTGAACAAACAAGATTTAGACATGCTAGATAAAGCAGTAAACAAGTAGTTATAGTTTAGACATGCTAGTTACATATTGAGCAAGACAATACTTTAAACATGCTAAGCAAAGAAGTAAACGAGAAAACATATTGGATTCATGGTTAATGGAATAGTGTAGTAATGAAACACATAGATTTTGAGGTTTCAAAACTTAATCAGAGACATACCAGTTAGGGAAAGAGAACACAGAGTGTGAAGCTGATGCAGTGCAATATCTAGCCTTGGCTTACGGCCGGCTAGATCAATGAATATCCCAAGTAGCAGATAAGACAAGAGAGTTTTAGAGTGTAAGTATATTTATGAACTAATGTCCATGTCCCAAAAGTGAGAATAAAGGAGAGTATATATAATAGTTTAGGAGCGGAGCAGAATAAGGTAAAAGAAATCAACACTCAACAATTAAGGAAATCACAGGATCAATTACACACAAAATCAGCATAGTCTTTCCCTTAATTGAGGATAACTACTCGACGGTTAAAAGACAAGAGTCATTTAAGGAAAGAAATCAAATCAGACCTAAGTAAAGAGGTAAACAAACAGGAGTCTAATTAAGGAAATAATCGTGAAGAATCAGTAACATTACAGGCAATTAAATAAGGTAAGAATAATAATTAAAATCGTAAACAAGGGAATAAATCAAGATTCAACACATAAGTTTTAACAGAGAAAATCAGTAAATCAAAATTAAAAATAGTACTGATTTAAGGGGGCGGGGGATATCAGTTTCCACAAATAGACAGATAGACTAAATAAAATTTCATAAACACACAGAAAGCAGCCGAGAGATCGACTCAGAAACCCTAGTAGAGATGAACTAGGGTAAGAAGTCACAAGATAGTGAATTAGACTAAGGAGAAATAATGAAAGTCAAAGCACATAACGAAACAATGAAATGAGTAACAAGGAAAAACCCAAAAACGAAGCAAAAATATAAGAAAATTAGGGCTTTAGCATAAATCGACTAGGGTCCAAACAATCTTAGCGGAGATCAATAAATAACACTTAAGAACAGACGATTAACATTCGAAAATCAGAAAATCTTTAGAGAACATGACTTAGGGTAAACCTAGTTTTAGGAAAAACAAAAAATCAGTTGAAAAACCAGGAATCTTTCAAGGAAACATGTGAAATACGTTCAATCGGTCTCATATCTGTACAGATCTGAGAAGATCAAAGGTACAAATTAGGGTTTTTAGAAGTATAACAGAGATGAGGTCATTGACTTGGGAAACCATGGATTTAAGACGAAAACCCAAAGGTGTGAAGCAGACTTGCCCTGGTCCCTTGAGAATCTCCTCAAGGATCTAGGAGATGGAGATACCATAGCATATAGGAGGCCATTAGAGGCCTGAGGTGGTGAAGAACCACCATAGAACGATAGTAGGCTAGTGACGGCGGGAGGGAAATTAAGGTTTCTGTTAGAGAGCGCTTGAGAGAGAAAGAGAGGAGTGACAACGGGTAAAGGGGGAAATGGTTAGGATTAGGGGGTCTTTTGGTTTAATTAAGGTAGGGGAGTCCTGGACCGTTGATAAAAAATGATCAACTACCAGGATTGGCCAAGGGGTTTGGGTTGGGTAGGTAGGGAATTGGGCCTAAGGGTTTGGGCTAATTTTATAAGGGGTATTGGGCTGGTTAGTTTTAGGCTAAAATTGAAATAAAAGAGGCTGTTTATTAAATACCAAAGTAATTGAATAAAATTAATTTGTAAAATAATTAAGTAATTAGAAAAAATGATTTTTATGCATGGAAGTGCTTTAGAATAATTATTCAATATTAAAAAAAAATATAATGGACCAATTTCTGGTAAAATAATGTAGTGATGTATACATGGGCTATAATTGCAAAATTAGTGCAATTGTAACCAAAAGGTGTAAATCTGGCCATTTGTGAAATAATTAGAACTTAGTATAACTATAAATAGCAATATTAAGTCATGAAATGCTATAAAGCCATTTGTGATGCGATTTGTAATTATTTATGTAAATAAAATACTAGGATAAAATAAAGAAATTATGGAAAAATATCAGTTGACGCTAATGCACAGTTTTGAAAGTATATATGTACTTTAAAATATTATAGGGAAAAATTGGGTATCAACAGCTGCCCTTCTTTACCCGGAAAGGATGAAAGAGTTTTCGGGTAAAGTAATGATAGCCGATTTTGATCGAATGTGGTGTTTTGAAAGATAGAGGCCGGACTCTGGTCTTTGAGCTGCCTACATATCCCTAGTTTTATAGGAATCAGGCCATGCGTAGTTCCAGATCCATTGGCGGAATATACCGATGAAGTCATTACAAGAAACGGACACGTGATTTCTGGATGGGTGAAAGAGTGGTTATGGTGAATGATCAAGTTTGAGATAGTTGAAGGAACTGGAGCGAGGTCGCTCCTGCTGGGATAGCGGTTGCTTATTGGTCACCTACAGATAAGGAGATGCTACGAATATGTATTTGTGCGGAAATTTAAACATGGTGCAGATTGTCGATGCCCCCTTTTTCTAAAGGCGAAATCGGGTTTACGACATTTGGGCGGACAACTCTATTCCTTTTGGGAATTTGGGTTTGAGATTTAGAAGAGTCGCCACCTAATGATTAAGTGCATTAGGACACTAAGGATTTAAAAGAAAGAAGAACCAGAGAATGGGTAAGGGCTTGAAATTGTCTCAGGGGGAAGGTGTTAGGCACCCCCCAAGATCCACTAGTGTGGTTCCCGGCCATGCTACAATATGTGACTTTAAAACAAGTAAACATACAAGATAACTTCCACATAACGATTACAAATAGGAATGTATAAAGGTTAAATAAACATGCTGAAGTCAGGGAATAGGTGGTTTCATAGTTGTTTAAAAGAATGTATAAGTGCAGAGAAATGAGGATCAAATAACGAGTGCAAACAATCAGACAAAAGAAGTGAAATCGGCGGAAGTTTAAAAAGAAAACAGTGCTGGAAATTCAAAGAGGTTTTAAATGATTTGAAGCGAAATAAAAGGTTTAAAGAGCTGGAAACTGACAGTTTAAAGAAAACAATAACGAAAGTACATAAGGAGGGAGGGGGGTCCTAGGTTTATATATAACATGGATCATCCACGCAACACCCGGTAACCAATTATACGCGTGGTGTTATCGCGTGATCATCATATCTACGTCTACCCTTTCCCACCCCGTTAAGGTATTAAAGCGCGGAATAGTGTCGTTACTTATTGCATGCTATTACCCGTCCCAATCCTATCAGTCCCGGAGGCATTGAGACTACTAATCCTAAAGGGGAGGGAGTTGGGGCTTTTCAGAAGTTTTAAAAGGATAAAAGTCTAGGCGACAAACAAAAAAACATAATCAAATAAGGGAGAAGCAAACAGCAGTTAAGGCTCAAATAGGCCTCCTCACTTAAAAGCAAATATATAGCATGACTTCAAATACTGGTTATGGTCTGAACTAAATTTAAAAGCGTCAGGACAGGCTGATTTATCACATATTTCTCAGATGAGGAGTCCGAATTAGCCTTGTCTGGTTGTAGTTATCAAAGCTGACACAGTTAATTAGTTACCTAATGGTTTGCCTAAGCGAGACCTATAAGCATGATATCTAACAGGGCGTACTGATTTTAGAGAAAGGATCACTGGTTTTATAGACAAAAGATTTGCAGATTTTAAACAAACTTATGACTGGTTTTAAACGTATAGATAAAATAGACGAGGCTGATTCGATTGATTATTCCTATAGTCAAGTTATCTAAGCGCTATTGTTTTAAAAACGATTACAGAGATGCAAGAGTCTTATAGGCATGGTATCTAGAATGAAGTTGATTGTTATTAGACCTATGATTGTTTGCCTAATGAGAGGTATATGCAGAAGTGCAGAAAAGAAACCTATGATCATGATTTCTATATGCAGAAATGCAGGGGCTTAGAGACAGGATTTCTATATGCAGAGATGCAGAAATAATTGACCTACAGCCATGCTGTCTATGTGAATGCAGGAATTAAAAATCCTATAGGCAAGTTATCTAAGATGAGAATGCAGAAGTTTTATAGGTAACCTATAGGCATGTATTCTAAGATGAGAATGCAGATATAAATAACCTATAGGCATGTTTTCCAAGATGAGAATGCAGAAATAAATAACCTATAGACATGTTTTCTAAGATGAGAATGCAGAGACATGTTTTCTAAGATGAGAATGCAGAAGTAAATAAAGTAACCTACAGGCATGTTTTCTAAGATGAGAATGCAGAAGTAAATAAGTAACCTATAGGCATGTTTTCTACCCTTTTTCATACATTCATTCCCATCCCTTTCCACTAATCCATCCCCAATAGTTATTACAAATTATTACAGACCCGAATGAATCAAAAGAAAGAAAAGTAAAATTGCATCAGAAGTTCCAACTACAACCAAGCAGCCTAATTCAGACTCAAAGTCCAACAATATGAGATAAACCAACTTCCAGGATCAAAACTTCCAAAAGCCTTTCTCATCCTTTGGGTGTATCAAAGTTCCAAGGAGCTTTATGAACTCCAGGCAATGCTTACACCCAATTACATTGCAGAATTAAGATTATGGTGCAGTGTGGAATAGCCAGCCCTAGAATGTCCAAGTTCAGAGGGAGCTCCAGGTCCAAAAGCAAGGCTCATAAGAGGGGGGCAGAACTTAAGAGTCTAAGAATAAGTGTAAGTGCATGGGGGGGGGGGGATTAGGAAAACCATGACAAGCTGGTGGTCACGTCCAGCAATTGGGAATGCTGGCACACCCCTGACCAGCCTGTCAGCCAAAACTTGGGAGTTAGGATCCATTGAGGATCAGGTTCAGGCCTGAGCAGTAACTTGGATACTGCTAGGCCAAAACCTTAACTCAGACACAAAGAGGAAAATAGGGGTAGGGATTCACAATAGAAACAGATACAGGGAAAGAACATACATAATTTAATCACTGAACATGCACAGTAAAGAGAACAAGAATGCTGAAACTATAAAGTAAACACATAGAGGTGAGGCAAAAAAATTAAATCAGACATACCAGTTTCAGGGAAAATATGTAAAAAAACAGTAGTCTTGAAAAGCCAATTTGTAAGCAAACAGTTCCAAAAGATCTCAGAAAAGCAGAGTGTTGGGAGAGTATTGAACTCGAAGCAGTATTGTAAGCATGTAGGTTGAAAGTAAAACTTTGAGGTATTGAACTTGAAGTGTATTGTAAGCGTGTAGGTTGAAAGTAAAAGTTTGAGGTATTGAACTTGAAGTGTATTGTAAGCGTGTAGGTTTGAAGTAAAAGTTTGAGGTATTGAACTTGAAGTGTGTCAAAAAGTGTGGAAGGGTAGTCCCTTTTATAGTGCAGAGAAGCAAGTAAGAAAGGTAAGAAAATATCATGGAAATCAGTCTCCCTTCGGTTAAGGGATTACGATTCCAACGGGTAAAAGCCAGTTAAGGAAAGAAAATTTTAATTAAAACTTTTCAAAGTAGCACAAAAGGGGCAAATACATAGAAGTTATTTAAGGAAAATAATCAATAGTACATGGTTTGTGCCAAATATGGCAAGTGAATCAATCAAACAGCCATGAAACCAAAATTACAAGTTCAATTGGAATGAACCAAGTCAAGAAAGGTAAAGAGGGTTTAATCGAAGAAAAATCAGTGACAATTCGTCAGCCTTATTAAAAGGATTTCAGAATCAATCAATTAGTTGGTAGAAAACCTTTTGAAAGAGAAATTTCTCATATATAAAGCATAAAAATCAAGCAGAAGAAATCGTCAGGTTACTTAGGAAAAAGAGTCTATCATTGAAAGCCATAGAGTCACAAGCAAAAAGAGATTCAAGTTCAGTTGTGGACTCATAGTGAGTCTGTAAGCCTAGGGTCCCAAAGTGGAACCCTAATACCACTTGCCAGAGAAACCCCCAAATCCTAGGGTTTCAAATTGAGTCAGACATAAAGGTGAGAAAACAGGTCATTGAATGAGGCTCAGAAGTCTTTTCCAAAGACTGATGAGAGACAAACACACACGATAGAAAGAACACTGATTCAAGGTCATGAGAACACGTTTGAGAAAACTCGGAATTTAAACAAGTTCAGAAGAAAGAGATGATACGAGTTTTAAACAAAAGTAGATGAAATATGCATAGCAGGAACACAAACAAAGTTTAGTAAAGTGAACAAAATCAAAGAACTCAACCATAAACACATATAGCGAACAACACGGATTAACATGCGAGTACATGAATAACAACAAAAATAGAAGAATCTTGCATAATATAAAGAGAAACAAAGAGCAACCTCATGCGTAGTAGAAAAGAAAACATACGAGCCTAACATAGATGATCAAACATAAAGAAAGAACAGAAAGAATCAGAAAGATATTTGAAGAAACTTTTTCAGAAACCCTAAAATCGAAATTAACCATTTTGTAAAGGAAATTTGGGGAAAACCTTTAAAATGTCAAGTAAAGCCCATACATATCACAGATCTAAGAAAATAAGCAAGTACAGAACCTCAGACGGCTTAGAGTTGCAAAGAAAACCCTAGAAATGAGAAAGGTCTTGAGGAGAGTCAGATCCTGAGTCGAAAAGACTCATATTGCTTGAACATGCCGGAATAATGGCCGGAGAAGCCATAGATCTACAGATCTGAGAAATATCTGAAGAGGGCCATCGAAGTTGGGCTTCAAACCTTGTATAGATTAGGTCTGATGGTGAGAAAGGATGAGTACAAACCGTCCATGGCCGGAGACGCCATGGATTCCGGTGGAAACATGGTGAGATAAGGTGGGAAACGATTAGGGTTTCAGAGAGGTTCGAGAGAGTTTGAGAGACGAGAGGTTTCAAAGGAGGCGGGTCAGGTGGGAATGAGGGGGATTAGGGTAGTCGTTTAGGTTTAATTAGAAAAGGGCGAGTTATGGCCATTGATCTTGAGTGATCAACGGTCCAGATTTAAGTGGGTAGGTGGGGAACGGGTTGGGTCGTTTAAAATTGGGCCGGGGGTCGGGTAATTTAGGTTTAATTTTGGGCGGAATTGGGGTCAATTTAAGGTTAATTGAAAGGAAATGAGGCTGTAATTGAAATAGAAATGGGCTAAATGTTAAACAGCCAATTTTCCCCTTTTTATTTTATAAAAATAGTAATAATGATTTTGAAAGTAAATTAAAAACACTGAGCCAACAAATACTATATAAATATTAATCTAAAAATACTGAAAATAATTTTATAATTATAAAATGCCATTAATCTTAAAATAGGCTATAATTACAATTACATGCAATTTTAGCTTTAAAAATGCCAAATAAATTTGTGAAGATATACAAAAATCACCTTAATTATATTTTGGTGTAAATATGAGAATAGAAATAAATTATTCACCAAAATGATAATCTTGGGAATAATTATTGGATTTTGTACTACTAAAAATAGACAATAAATTGATTTTAAAATCTTTAAAAATTAGGGAAAAATACCAACACTCTTGGGCATGCTTATATATGCATGTACATGCTATTTTGAAAGTATTTTGCATATAAAAGTACATAGGGAAAAAATTGGGTATCAACAGCCTTTATATGGAAAAATATCATATGTCGTTTCGGCATCCCCAAAGAAATCAGCTGTGACAATGGGCCCCAGTTCATCGGTAGAAAAACAACCGAATTCTTCGAGAAATGGCACATCAAGCGGATACTCTCCACTCCGTATCATCCCGCCACCAACGGCCAAGCCGAGTCTTCCAACAAAACAATATTGAACATATTGAAAAAGAAGCTCGAAGAAGCTAAAGGGCTATGGCCCGAATTACTACCTGAAGTATTATGGGCATACCGGACTACGCCCAAATCCAGCACGGGAGAAACACCGTACTCACTGGTCTACGAGACCGATGCAAACATACCCGTCGAGATCGGAGAACCAAGCCTGAGATATTCCCATACCAGCGGAGCAGACAACGACGAAAGCAGGTTACAAGATCTAGACGAAGCCGAAGAACGAAGAGACATGGCCCATATAAGAATGACAGCCCAAAAACAGCAGGCAGAAAGATATTACAACAAGAAAGCCAAAGTAAGATCGCTCAAAGTTGGCGACTACGTCCTCAAAGCCAAAACACTGGCATCGAAAGACCCGAATGAAGGAAAATTGGGGACCAACTGGGACGGACCATACAAAATCATAGCAGCGGCGAACAAAGGAGCGTTCCAACTAGAAACAATGGAGGGAAAACCGCTCCAAAACAATTGGAACGTCGCCCACCTCAAATACTTCCACTTCTGAAGGGCATCTCCTAAGTCGTACTCTTTTTCCCTGACCCGAGTTTTGTCCCAATTGGGTTTTCTCGGGGAGGTTTTTAACGAGGCGGCAAAGGGGATACCCGGTGGAACAGGAGCGTAGGTTCACCATATCGGCCAATCGACACGGTCCGCAGGCCAATATAGTGAAGGGACTACACTAGTTATTCTCCATTGTATGAACAGGTCTCCATCGAATGTACAGAAGTCTCCATTGTATGTACAGAATTCTCCATTGAATGAACAAAAATCTCCATTGAATGAACAGAAATCTCCACTGAATGAAATAAGAGTTAATCTCCATTACACGAACAAGGTTTAATATCCATTACACGAACAAGAGTTAATCCCCATTCCACAATGGATACTACTTCGACGACAGTCGAAGCAACATCCTAATGGCCAAGGCCATCGACATCGGTTCGGCCTCGCTCGAACCACGACGGATACTACTTTGACGACAGTCGAAGCAACATCCTAATGGCCAAGGCCATCGACATCGGTTCGGCCTCGCTCGAACCACGACGGATTCTACTTCGACGACAGTCGAAGCAATATCCTAATGACCAAGGCCATCGACATCGGTTCGGCCTCGCTCGAACCATGACGGATACTACTTCGACGACAGTCGAAGTAACATCCTAGTGGCCAAGGCCATCAACATCGGTTCGGCCTCGCTCGAACCACGACGGATACTACTTCGACGACAGTCGAAGCAACATCTTAATGGCCAAGGCCATCGACATCGATTCGACCTCGCTCGAACCACGACACGACCCTTTGAAGAACGACAAGAACAACCTCTACGGAGGCTTAAGCATTACAAAAGAAAACCCAAGAAAGGGAAGGCACCAAATGGACGAAGCAACAAAAATAAAATTTATATTACTACAAAAATATATTTACATTCGCCCCCGCGGACGAGCTCCAATACATTATACAAGCCAAAAATATACATTGTACAAGTTCATAACTGCCCGTCACCCCCTGGGAGGTAAACGTCATTGTACCAGGAACTGGAGTCGAGCTGGTTGACGTCTTCAGAAGCAGGCCCCTCCCCATCGGGAGAGTCGGGGTAATAACCACAAGCCTCACGAGCAGCGTGAGCCTCGTCTCGCCGTGCCTGAACTTCCTCCTCCGTCGCCCGGCCCGCGGCATGAAGCTCTATATACGCGTCGAGCTTAGCCTCCGCAAAAATCCACATTTCATGCGCACTACGACGCGTACTCCGACCAGGCGAGGGACGAGATGAGGAAGGATGAGAAAGTCCATTGTTCTCCGCCATCCTGGCATCGAGCTCGGCGGTCAGATCCGCCACCCTCCGCTGCAGGTCGACGTTCTCCGCCGCCACCCTATGGCTCAGCTCAAGCTCGTCATCTTTCATCCTGAAAAGCTCCTCCAACTCGCTGTTACGGCCACGGCCTTCATTAGCTCGCTATCCGCCTCCTCCAGCTCAGCTCCCCTGCGTTCCAACTGGGACTGCCCCCGTTCAACCACCGCTCGGTGCTTAGAGCGATACTTTCGATACTTTTTTAGCATCTTTTTGTAGAGGGCCATCCGTTTTTGCTCACGGCATCCCCTCTCCACCTCCAAAACAAGGGTCTAAAAAGAAAAGCAGAAATAAGCACGCCTCAAGTCAATCTTACAACACGCAGAAGGGAGAAAGGAAATAAGGATTACCTGCAAAGCCATGCGGGAAACCTTTTGTGATAGCTCCGCATCCTCCACAGTACTGAGCGTCTTGCTCTCGGAGGTGGAACACAGCAGGGTAAGGGCCGAAGCAGCCTGCTCGCTGTTCAACAACAAGTTGTAAGCAGCCGGAATCGTAATACGACGGTCGGACCCATCCGCCGTCATCTCCACGTGGGTAAGGCCACCCATAAACTCGTCAACATCCTCCTGAGCGATGTCAGAGTCCGATTTCTCTGCTTCCTCACCGGGTCCTTCGATGTTGGTCGATGACCCTCCCTCAACGGCACACGCGGAACTAGCACCGGGAACGACACTCCTCTATTGAGCCGACCTCCCAGATAGAATGGCATCGGCCATGAATGGTCTGTGCGTCGGCCGAGGCACCTCACTTCCTTCGGCTTCGGTGGCCACCCCCTTGCCCTTCTCGAGCCTCCTCCGTTTTCTTTCTAATGATTCCTCGCCATCGGAGGGTTCATCCACGGGTTGCAGAGCCGGCGCCAGCGATGCCGACTCCCACATAACCATGGTCATAGATGTAGCCCCCTGTAAAGGAGCTGGAGGGAGATCCTCTCGGACAGAATCGATCAGTATATCATGAGCGTCCGAGGCAACGTCGGATCGCTTGAAAGCGGGGACTGGCGCCCTCTTCCTAGAAGCGCCTCGACCTGTCGCCATAAAAATAAGTGAGCAGGGTTGCAGAATCTACAAAGAAAAAATCGGAAATCTACCTGAAGAGACTTTGGGGCCATAACGCTGTATGAAGGCAGGCCAAGTGCGGGTCTCTTCCGCGTAGGGAAGCAAGCTAGCAACCCATCTCCTAAGGTTGGCAACAGGCCGGGGCGGATGAACCATAGCTGCAATACAAAGGTTAGAATTGCGACAGTCATGGGTAAAACAGAATTTGACAAACTGCAAATACTTACGTTTCGAGTTCCACCTCTCTGGGAATCCAGCAGGATTAGAGACCACGTGCTCGGTCCTAATGAAAAAATATTTGCGCCAGAACCTACGACTCGCTCGGTCGTCGGTTTTGACCACCAATCCTTTCGTACCACAGCCTCTCAAATGCATCGTGGTCCCTCTTAGATAGCAGGCACTGAACAGTTGTAGGAGGTGATGGATCGTGACTTCACATCCGGCCAACTTCGCCTACTTGGTCAACAGTCGAAGCACCTTCAAAGTATACGGCGTAAGTTGAGCCGGACACATGTTATAGAACCGGCAGAACTCCTCCGCCAAAGGGAAAAGAGGGAGGCTGTAACCAATCGAAAAGGGGTATTCATAAAAGGTGCAATACCCTGGCCTATGAACATCCACGTGATCCCTCCCCGCCGGAACCATCTCTACGTGGGCAGGTATGCCGTATTTCACGCGGAGGTCATCCGAGTGATTCTGTAACGACTCGAAAAACTCTGGAGCCGGAATGAGAGAGTCCTTACTGAAATCACTTCGAAATAAGGTATGCTTTGGCAATAATGCTTCCATAGTAAGAGGACTGATGTCCTCTTCCTCCTCCACCTCTCCACCATCGGAAGGTGGCGGCACGTTCAATGGGGCAGCCGTTAGGACCCTCTCGTCGCTTCGGCGAGGTTTAGGCATGATCTCGGTGAAGAAAAAGTTGTGCACAACCCAACAAAGAAAAAGGAGATTTTCGATCGAAGGAAAATGCACCAGAATGTGAAAATATACATTGAAGGGTTGGAATGCTCTTACAAATGACCAAAGTTTGAATCAGGTTAAACCCTTCTCCTATTTATAGGGTTGGGTGGCGCCAGAATCGAAGAGGCAAACGTCGAATCGGCGCGGGAAACCAAGCGCCAAAAGCTTCTGATTTCCTGCCTCGAGAATACGCGCAATGATGACGCATACCAACGCTGACGTCACACGGGAAAAGGCGTTTCGCTTCGACGCTCTGACAGTCATGATTACTGTCTCCTGCCTGTCACGTCACAATTCTTTGACAAAGTCAAACTCTCCCAGAACGGAGGTACCGATTCCGCCCATCGAGGACGCATCTCGCTACGACCCCGACGAGCGGAGGGACTAATTGTATGGGGTCGAATTTGACCGACCACGTCCCTAAGCCAGCACGACCGACCGAATATATGTGAGGCCGGCTAGAAGGACGACTTAGGAATAATAAGAGGGACGACTTCATGATCACGTCGGCCCCTCTATAGCATGTACTTTATTTCTGTCTTTTAATATTTAAGTAAGGATCCTCTATTATATAAAGGGGGGTCCGAGCCTTGTAAAGGGGGGATTCATTATTGGAAATACAAGCTCTCTGGCTCTCTCATCTCTCTAACATTATCTCTCTCTTATCTCTCGAAGATTATCACCTTCTCTCTCTCTCCGATTTGTATTATTGTTGTCTGAACCAATTGCCAAGATCATCCTAGGGTTTATTATCTTCGATTATGATTTACCCCTTCATCTATATTGATTGATTTGCTTAAAAAGTGTTAAACAACTTTTGAGTCAAACAGGTGTGGTAGAGTTATAGGTGAAGAATTGGTGTAGAAAACTAAAAATTGGATCATTAAAGAGCACACCAAGTATGATATTATGATAAACTAAGAAAAAATAGTCATTCAAAGAAAAAATATGACTAAATGTTTCCTTCACATCGTGATCTCTTTTTCCTTTTCCAAAAAAAGAGAAAATAAAAAATTAAACATACTATCCTTGAGAACTGGCGTATTAGCTTTGGCATCAAAATCTTGGAGTCAGGAACGACAAAAAACTTGGGTTACGCTGTTATAAAGTAAGTTCTTAATGGTGTTTGTGACGCTGAATTCAGAAAGAAAATTAAAATAAAATACTGTTAAACCAATGATGGAAGTAAGGTAGTTTAGTTAGTTTAAGTGAGATGAAGAAGTCATACAAAAGTCCAAGGGTATAATTCATAATTATAAATAAAATTTTATATATTTTTTAACCAAACACAAGTTATGCACCGTGTATTCAATTTTCAATACAATAAACCAAACACTTGATACAAATAATTCCTGCATAATAAAACTTTGCATAACAAATCGCTGCATAACTTGTTTCTAAACCAAACGACCCTTAACATATTTCTAAGTGTATGTAGAGAACCACTACTGTTAAAATAATTCTTACCTACAGAATATTAAAATATTATGACGCCAGAGCATTTATGATAAGCCGACCTCACCCCGACTAGCTTCGATTGAGGCGTCATTGTTGTATTGTCGTGGCACAGAGACGCACGCCTTTGGCACAGCCTCCATTGGATTTTCCTTCTTTTTTCTTTTTTTTTTCCTTTCTTTGAAATGGAAACCAGCCCCTATTTGGTTGCCATCAAATTTTACCCTGCCTATGTTTTATTATCTCCTTAATTTGCTAAATTGTCTCTCTACCTCTTTACGAGATAAATTTAATGCGGTGCACAAGCATGCCACATCAAAAGCACGCCTTTTTCAATGGTATACACTATACAGTATTCCAACTATTCGCAGTTAACCCTGTTTTTGTAGCCAATGATTGACTAAAAGCTGCTCTCCAGCAATCAATATTGCACACTTTCTCAACTACTCTAACCTAAGAAAGCGAAACAAAAGTAAAAGGAAAAACGAAACATAAATAAAGCCAATACTTTGAGATCGTTAATCTCATTCTAACTGTTTGGATTCACATAGTACATTATTGTAGGCACACGAACACAATGGAAAACTCTTCTGAATGTAATGCAACACCAACACATCAGTCAAAAGCTGAAATGCAAGGAATTAAGCCACTGAACTGAGCATGCTGCATACAAATTTGCCATCTGAGACAACTAGCTTCTCCCCTTTAATGACTGCATCTAGTGGTAGAGGACTGAAACTCCGAGATGGGCCATAGAAATGAGGAAAGACATTTGAGTCATCGATAGCTTCGTAAACCAACCCATTCCCAAGCTGCAACAAAATAAACCGTATCATAACAAGAAAACTTCTCTCATCTGTTGATCAAACATATCATATTTAGATTAGAAAAGCCAAACAAATGTTGATTGTATTATCAAATATGATAATCAACATGCAGAAAAGAAAAGGAAAACTGGTACTCATAAACGGTGAAGTCAAGATGGCAGTACTACTAGCCTTTTTAGCATCGATTTGCAGCAAGTACAAATCATCCTTAACATTCAGGAAAAAGTTCAGCAAAGTTGGCTGAACCTGCAAGTTCAAAAATTTCAAGTTAGAGTAAGGACAAAACCGGCTCAACTAAATGCAATCTAAAGATAAAAAGTTAGCGATGTAACAAGTCTAATATTACATTGGGTTATTTTTCTCTGCAACAAACTAAGCTATACAAAACCCTAATTGAACTTACTATTGATCTCTTATATGCAATAACGATCTCCAACTTGTTCTGGAAGTATTTTACTTTAAACATGTAGTATAAGTTCCTGAAGATAGGCTTCTTTTCTTCTTTTTCCTGTCAGGAGTTCTGATTTTTGGGTGATAGTTGTGAGCACAAATGGTCCCTACTTCCTAACCTGCATGTCATAATTTGATTTTACAAGTTTTACAAGAGAAAAACACTTGGAATTTTCATTAATTAGGAGTTCAAAACAGAAATTGCTCTATAAGAGGTGCTTTCCATAGTAAGGGATAGATAACTGAACAACCGCAGCAATAACAACTTGAAATTTATATTATGTGTGCGGTATAGTCTCATGCTATGTGGTTGTTAATCAATAAACAAGTAGCTCTGAGACTAATTAAAAGTTCTTTTTGCATGAACTTGGTTGAAACTAGAAATTTAGTTCATAATTAAACATGAAATATAGGGGAATCCAACACAATTTCCCTTGATAAGATAATTCTCATTTGGAAATTTGATTTTTTTGGTAAGTAACATTTTCATTAATCACCAAGTAAACTCTAAATATTAGTAGCTCAACTAATACAGCTACCTATCTAAAAAATCAACGCAGAACAAAAAATCCTACAACACTACCAGCCAAAAAGGGCAGTCTGGTGCACTAAACTCCCATTAAGCGCGGGGTTGGGGAAAGGACCGGACCACAAGGGTCTATTGTACGCAACCTTACCCTGCAGAAATGCAAGAGGTTGTTTCCACGGCTCGAACCCATGACCTCCTGGTCACACGGCAGCACTACCTGCCAGTAGACTAGAAAAGAAACTTTGTATTTCTAGTAGCTCCTCTCACATTGCATACATATGCAACTTCCCTCGAAATACTGTCTTGTCCCTTGCTAATCTTCTCAAATAGTATCTGATTTCTCTCAATAAATATGGCACGAAAAACTTCAGTATAAACCATCTTGACAATATTTGCTTGTTTAGATTTGCCTTTAGAGTTCCTGATGATCCAAGCTGTATGCTGCTCCCAGTTATCTGTTGCAACTGGTTGTCTCTTCATCCAGTTATCATTCACTATTTTACATAATGCTATCTGTTGTGAATGTGTAGGTATTGGCCCCTTCCTCATGGTAATCTTGTTGACAGCAGAGAGAGTTTGAGTAGAAGACCCCATTAGACTTTTATAGAATTGAATAATTTCTGCTTTGATGGCTTTAGGATCAGTTAAATTAGTTCCAGCATCAAAAGTGATTTCCAAAATCTGTAATCTATGATTCCTTCCTTTCGTCACAATACAAAAAATTAACTGGTATAAGAGTCTCGCAGCTAATCCATTTAGCTCTAGATTTCTGCTTCATGATGCTTTCCTCAATCATATTCCACTTTTCTAGATTCTATAATGTCATCCTCTCCATTACAAAAAGTGCATCAGAGAATTCAGTTGGTAGCTTTTCTTGTATTGTAGCCAAGTCCAATCTAGCCTGCTCAATCTTCTGAGAAATAGCTTTAAATTCCTCAGTGTTAAGTCTTCTTAGCAATGGTCTTCAACCCCTTGAGCTTCATCCATATGTTTTTCATAGGGTATGTTGCCAGTTGCTTCCCCCAGACTTCCTCCACCACAGTTAAGAATTGACTATGGTCCTCCCAAACATTGAAAAATCGAAAAGGCACTTTAAAGTTACAGCTTGTTGGCCTTAGTGCCAGAAATATTGGTGAGTGATCAGAAACACTATGTAAATCATACTCAGTACATGGCCCCTACACATCATCAATTCATAATTGCCAACGGCTCTATCAAGTCTGCTACAAACTCTTCCAATAGTCCACCTTTACATCAATAAAATTCTAAATTATTAGAAGGTTCACTTTAACAACTTTTGGATTCAGCGTCATTATACTAAGATAAAAACTCAAAGTTTACTTTAGTAATCGTGATTCCTATATAGACCATATTCAGCAAAATATAGATGTTTGAGAGACCAAATAATGTGTCTCATCTTCAAGGTACAATAAATCAATGGCCCAACCTCCTTTGGGCTAAAATAAACTCTATTTTTGCTTCACTTTTAAGTCTCTAGTCGCTAACATGTCTCCTTCTTCTATTTCTAATCTTTCACGAGTCCTTTATCTGTGAAACTATGATGACATTTTAACTCACCATGTCAAGGTTGCCTTTGGCCCATATGAAACTGTAGTGCTACATCACTTCATCATACGTTTTCTTGTTTTTACAAGCAAGAAAAAGTTACAGCAGAAAAGATAAAGAAGTCTAAGGAGAAAAAGAAACAGTCATATAAGAATGAAAACCTCATGTAGCAACACCCTAGGAGGATGCCACTTATAAAAACTAATGTAATACTTATAAAGTTAAGCATTCTTTTTGTAAAACTACTTTTGTAAAATAAACTAACCCAAAAAAAAACTATTTTCAATACTTCCATGAGATTAGGAAAAGAGTTCAAGTGTTCCAACAAGACTTATGAAACTAGTTTAGCAAATTGTTATGATAATTTATTACCAAAAATAGGCCCATGAACAAGGTTCAATATACGACATCTCAACATAGAAGAATCTCATAAAATCTCTTTAAAAGTGCAAGATACAACTACATATAAAATAAAAAAAGCACCTTATTAATTTATCTCAACACTTTTTGTTACAGTTTTCCGAAAAAAAAAATTATCTCAACACTTTTTGTATTATCTCAAATACAAATATTAGGTCTCCAATCATTTTCCCCAAGTTCAATTCAAATATCAAATTTAATACTGAGATTACAAGACTTGGGCATAAACACCCCCAAAATAGCCAAATCGTTCACCAAAATCAAGTTACCAAAATAATAGAGTACTATACAAAAATATTATTTAAGCAAAAAGAATTTTCTTTAAAGCAAATGTCAGACTCAAATTTCAAGAAGAGTGAAAAATATTCACAAGAAAAATTGGATCAATTATAATGCATTTAATAAATCTAGAAAATTTGGGGTGTTACAACTCTCTCTCCCCAAGTAGCTGAAATTAGTATCGGAACAAAATGTGGATATTGTAGTCGTATGTCCTCCTGCTCCCAAGTAGCTTCCTTGCCAGAATGATTTCTCCCAAGGACTTTTACTGAGGGAATTCTCTTGTTCCTAAGCTCTTTTACGTCATGTACCAAGATCTTAATAGGTTCTCTTTTATAAGTTAAATCAGGATTGACTTCGATGGATCCGATAGGAAGAATATGAGATGGATCAGAGCGATATCTTCTAAGCATAGAAACATTGAACACATTGTGGATCTTATCTAACTCAGGTCCAATAAATCGAGGACTAAGTTTTCCCTTTTCTCCAAACTCATGATCTTCTTCCATGGAGAAACCTTTAAAAATACCTAATCGCCTTCTTGATGCTCAATTTTACACCTCTTAACATAAGCATAAGACTTCTGCCAGTCCAAAGCAATTTTCAAACGATCCTTGTGATTTTCACCTTATCTTCAGTTGAACAATTTCAGGAACAAATAACTTTCTTTCTCCCACTTCACTCCAACAAAGAGGAGTTCTAGATTTCCTTCTATATAAAGCTCCATAACGGGGCATGTCTATACTTTTCTGGTAGCTATTATTGTAAGCAAATTCTATCAAGACCAAGTCTTTGTCCCAACTAGCCTCAAATTTAATAATACACGCTCAAAACATATCTTCCAAGACTTGTATTACCCTCTCGGACTGGCCATCTTTTTGTGGATGAAAAACAGTACTAAAATTCAACCTGGTACACAAAGCTTCTAGCAAGCTAGACCAAAATCTAGATGTAAACCTTGGGTCTCTGTCAGACACAATAGAAATAGGAATTCCATGCAGTCTCACAATCTCATTAATGTGTAACTCCGCCAAAAGTTCAAGTGAGTAGTCCGTTCTGATCGCCAAGAAGTGAGCACTCTTAGTTACTCTATCTACAATGACCCAAATTGTATCATGCTTCCTTAAGTCATCGTCATTAGGAACACAACCTATTTTTATAAAATAGGGTACCATCTTCTTTTTCACAAATAAAACAGGAGCTCCCCAAGGCAAAACACTGGGACAATAAAACCTTTTTCAAGAAGTTATTGCAATTGAGCCTTCAACTCTTTTAATACAACTGGAGCCATTCCATAAGGAGTGATAGAAATAGGAACAGTTCTAGAAACAAGCTTTATAGGAAACTCAATCTCCCTTTCTGGAGGCAAACCAGGAAGATCATCACGAAAGTCGCACACGGTTGGTATATCCTTAAGACTTGGACTCTCCAATAGTGTATCGACTATATGAGCAAGATAGGCATTGCAACCTTGGCGAATCATCTTCCCTGCCAAGACTGCAGAAATAATATTAGATGTCAATGACCTTTCTCCCCGTACAACTTTTTCAAGGCAAATACAATTGCAGTAAGTTCAAGGTCATAAGTGGGGTAATTCAATTCATGTGGTTACAGTTTTCGAGAGGCATAAGCAATCACTATCCCTTCTAGCAACAGAACGCAACCCAAGCCATGACGAGATGCATCGCTACATATCATATATTCTTTTCCTTCCGTTGGTAGACTAAGTACAGCAGCTTGTGTCAACAAGGATTTGAGCTTCTCGAAGCTCTCGTCACACTTGTCATCCCACACAAACTTGACGTCCTTCCTCAAAAGTTTGGTCAAAGGAGAGGCTACTTTGGTAAAATAAACTAACCAAAAAAAAAAGAAAAAAAAATAGAACTATTTTTAATACTTCTATGAGATTAGGGAAAGAGTTAAGTGTTCTAACAAGATTTATGAAACTAGTTTAGCAAATTTTTATAATAATTTATTAGCAAAAATAGGCTCATGAACAAGGTTCAACATACGATATCTCAACATCGAAGAATCTCATAAAATCTCTTTAAAAGTGCAAGATACAACTATATAAAAAAGTAGCACCTTCTTAATTTATCTCAACACTTTAGGCCTTATCAAACACTCAGTAGAGGAATACTTTTTTTTCATACAACACCTTTCGAGACTCATACTAAGCATAAAACTCAACTTCAAATCTCAAATACAAATATTAAGTCTCCAATCATTTTCCACAAGTTCAATTGCAATACCAAATTTAGTATATTACAAGACTTGGGCATAAACATCCCCAAAATAGTCAAATCATTCACCAAAATGAAGTTACCAAAATAAGAGTGTATTATACAAATTTCTTGAAGCAAAAAGAATTTTCTTTCAAACAAATGTCACAAGAATGGTGAAAAATATTCACAAGAAAAATAGGATCAATTATAATGCATTTAATAAATCTAGAAAAATTGGGGTGTTACCCCTCAAGACTAAGAAATTACTCCAAAATTAGAAGTCTCGTAAACATAAGTACTTACCATCCTTAGCATTTCGAAAAAGTAATCGCAGCAATAACTTAAGTCTAGAGACAAGGGCTTAATCGAAGTAATCACGTAAGACATAGAGTTCCATTTTTTTCTTAACCAAACACAGATTTCGAATTGACATGAGTCTCAGTGACAATGACCTAAGAATTGACAATTGGTATCATAATTAGATAAAGGAATGCATGCCTCGAGAAACAACTCACACTCATGTCTCCTCAAAAAGAAAAAGTCAATACACCAAGCACTACACTTATAGTTATTGTATTTGTTGCTATATATCAATATTAAACCTGAAACTCTTGGCAAGGACGTGGAATATATATATATATATATATATATATATATATATATATATATATATATATATATATATATATATATATATATATATATATATATATGAGTAACAACAATGGTTAAAGAGCCTACATAGCTAAGTTACAACAAAAACAACAACAACATGTCCAGTATAATCCCACAAGTGGGTCTGGGTAAGGTAGTGCATACGCAGATCTTACCCCTACCTTGTGGAGGTATAAAGGCTATTTCCAAAGACCCACGGCTCAAGGACAAAATAAAAAGGGGCAGTAACAATAAGCAGTAACAACAACGATATAGTAAAATAACTTAAGCGAAAGAAATAACAGGTAGAAATATAACTCATACGAAAAAAGAAAAAAGAATATAAGACTAAACCTACTGCCACCGGGATGACAAAGGAATACATAGCTAAGTTACTTTTCCAAATTTACTAATATAAGTATAAAAAACGGAGTACGTAACTACTTAAACCAACAAAATAAAAACTAATCAAATTTTATCACTCTTCTTATTTCACTTTTTGCTTACGAAGCGTCTATTTCTTGCGAAGCTAATCCATGGTGATCCAATCATACTTTCACCAAAAATAACTCCATTGACATGTACCAAGCATAGCATCAGGAAATGAATTAGTGTGGTGACTTTGGTGATTTCTGTTGCTGCACAATTTAAGCACATTCTTGATGTTATTTAGTAATGAAACTATTTTTGTCAAGTATAGGTAAATGTTTCATTAGTTAGTAATGAAACATTACTTTTACCTAATAAAAAAAAAACCTACAAACTAGAGCAACTCCATGTATACCACAGGTGCAAAAGTTGTCGGAATTACCAATGAACATTTTTTCAACTTTAACACCAAACATATGCGATGCGAGCAAGAATCTTCTGTTCCTATCAAACTCCAAAAGTATCGGACAATCCTTCATGCAACATGTCCCTGTCCCATATTCATGAAAATCTCAAGTGTATATGATAAAGCTTGAGTGATCAACCATCAGACACGAATTGAGCTTTACAATTGTGAATGACATGAAAATAACAGTTACCTTCAATTGTAAAATAATGGCAAGCCACAAAATAAGGATCAGGCCGAAGCTAAACTTTCAGTCACAGCAGCAGCCTCTGAGTTCAATTTACTAGTATCAATGACTACTATACTAATATATCTTTCACAATTTATCCTAGTGTAAAATTATTTTAAGGCAAAGCTCTGGGTAGTCCTTGCCCTCTTTGCTTAGTAGTCACAAAAAGTGGACGAATAACACTGATGCATCTACAATCCTTAAAACATTGTATCCATCTCAACATCACAAGGGTCGACAGACACAATAATTGCATGAATAACACTGATGCATCAATAATCATTAGTAAGTATAGTTATGTCACATGACCATAGTCAACGGCACAATAATTTGTTCGAATTCTGGTTCTTTACTTACTAATGATGCAAGGTAAGGTTGAGTACAATAGACCCTTGTGGTCCAGCCCTTCCCCGGACCCCGCGCATAGCGGGAGCTTAGTGCACCGAGTTGCCCCTTTTTTATTCTGGTTCTTTAAATTCATGTGATTTCTCTTTGGCAACCAAAGCGCTTGTTGTAACACTAGGACATCCAACAACATGATGGTCTTCTTGAGGCAACGATGGGCCAGCAGAACATGGACTTATTTGAAACCAGAAAAATAGATGGCAAATTCGAAGTAGTGTACCTCTACCTCCTATATTCCTTTTAACCCGGACTAGCTCAACAAAAACTTTCTTCTTAATGTCATCCTATATTCAAATGATGCATGTAATATATTAGCCACTGTCAGCAACCTCTAAGTTTCTACATTAAGAAATTAAGCATCACCTCTACATGGAAATCATCACAATTTCAAATCTAGTGGCTAAATAATGAAGGAGCGTACTCTTCAAGAGATATACTTCGCTGAACAACTATTGAGACTGCATTTGAATCATCTACTAATAATTAGCTGAAAAAATTGGTACGCCATCGCTTCTACTATGGCATATCATGACCTTACTGCACTATCATTTACACGTGCTTTTGCACTAAATCAACTCCAAACCTTATTTCATTAGCCGTATCAGTAATTTGTGGTCTTTTTCTATAACTCCACAGTGGAGCTTGCTGAGTAAAAGCAAAAGTATCGTGAAACACAATTCCGCTCTTCTTCTCACAACCAGTAGAGGTATGAACAAGCTGAAGTAGAATTTTGGACGTTTGGATAGGGCTTGACTATTATTCAAGCCAAACTTGACCTCAATTCAAGTATCATACAAACTACATGTGCAAGTTGATCTTGGCTAGCTAAGACATACTTGAACACAGTTGGCTCAACTCGAACTCAGTTGGCTGGCTAAGAGAAACAAGCCGAGCTCGAGGTCGCCTATGGATCTAACTCTACACAAGCTAGTTCACAAGTACGTTAAAACAAATGAAAGTTTTTTGTTTTTTCACTTCATAAGCTAGCACTGGTCGAAAACCAATTTGGTTACGGAATATCCGCTGAGTGACATATCAGCTAATGGTCATAGGGATACAGTTTTGAATAACCAGTTCTTGACATTACAAAAACAAAGGTACCACACGCTACACATCAATTGCATTAGCTTATGGTTTGGCGCTGTTTTTATTATATAACTGCGGTGTCCGAGTTAGCTTACGTACACCAAGGGATTGTGTTAAGGAAGATACCTATCTCTCAGCAAAACAGATGAAGTTGATATTGTTAGACGGTTCACTATGTTAAATGATTCTGTTAATCGTGGCAATGGTTTACTCGCCCTGTAAGAGATTCAGATGTCTCTACCACAAGTTCCATATCCTGTGGAATAGGGAAAATATGATGCGGAATATCGTGGGTTAACTAGCACACAATCACACACAAAGCAAATAGAGAAGAAAAATCAACACAAGGATTTAACGAGGTTCGGCTAAGCCTAATCCTCGGGGCAAAAGCAGAGAGAGTTTTCCACTATTAATGAGATAAAAAGCACAACACAATCTATAGAATCCTCACCTACAACCCCTATATATAGATCCCAAAAGGTCCCAAACATATATAAGAAAGGTTTCCCAATTTGACAAGGACTATAGATTTTCCTTTCCCAAATCTATTAGGACAATGGGTTTTCCTAAACCTATAGGGACTATGGGTTCCCTAAAAATAGAAGGAAATAATTCAAGCCACAAATAACAAATCTTCCCCTTGGCTTGAATTCTCTTCATCAACAGGAACAACGTCTCTCTACCTTGCCCTCAGCCCTCGCAAGGGCTCTATTGATTGCCGCACGCATCAACCAAGTCTAGGCAACGCCTAAACTTGTTAAGAGACTTAATCTCTTCAGCCATAGCACTAATCCGTCGATTTGGTTCTATACTCGGAATAGCTTCCGGATAGCTATAACACTCAAACGCATCAATCGTCTCTGCAACTGCCAAAGCAAACCCCATAGGATTCATATATCCAAGAACATTCCCATCAACTAGGTTTGCAAACCATTGCGGTCGGTTGATCACTCTCTTCTCTCTGCTTGTTGCAATGTTATAAGGTTGTTGCGCAGGTGCATCAACATTATCGTCTTAATCAATATTTTGCACCTCCTCCACTTCCTCTACTTTAGAACTACTGGGCTGAGCTAGTAGAGATTCAATTTCTAGCTCTATGCGGTCACTGACACCACGATCCGTTTCTGCTATTGCCTTCTCCCTCTGACTGTCCAGTGAGGCAGATTCATTGAATGTTACATCCCTACTGATAATTAGCCCTGGAGTCTTTTGATCTGTGCACCACAACCTATAACCTTTAACTCCAGTTGCATACCCTAGAAATATGCACTTCTTTGCCCTCGGCTCAAGTTTTCCATCCCTTACATGAGCATAAGCAGGACAACCAAATATCCTTAAATTTGAATAATCAGCAGGCGAACCGAACCATACCTCAAAAGGAGTCTTGAACTCAATAGCTGTGGATGGAGATCTATTGACCAAATAACAAGCTGTATTGATTGCTTCAGCCCAAAAATCTTTGCTAACACATAAGTGTGAAAGCATGCTTCGTGCCCTGTCACAAAGTGTTCTATTCATACGTTCTACAACACCATTTTGTTGTGGTGTTCCGACATAAGTGCGGTGTCTCACTATGCCCTCCCTGCTGCAGAAATTATCGAACTTAGAATTGCAAAATTCCAACTCATTGTCAGTTCGAAGACGCTTATCTTTTCTTTCCGTTTGCCTCTCAACCATCGTCTTCCAATTAACAAATGTCGAAAACGCCTCATCTTTTGTTTTCAGAAAATACACCCATACCATCCTTGAGTAATCATCAATCAAAGTCATAAAATACCTGGCATCACTCTTGGAGGGAACTTTGTTTGGACCCACAAGTCAAAGTGTATATAATCTAACTTGTCTCTGGTCCTGTGCTCGGCCTTCTTGCTGAACTTTACCTTTGTCTGTTTATCAAACACACAATGCTCACAAAAATTCAAAACTTGATTTTTGTACCCATTCAGCAAATTCTGCTTACTCAACAAAGACAATCCATTATCACTCATATGGCCAAGTCGCAAGTGCCACAACTGGGACTGATTCAGATCACTTTTCCCAGAAGCTACAGCAGCTTCCCCTTCAACTACATTGGCCTGAAGATTATACAATTTAGAATGTAGTTTACCCTTCATGAGTAACATGGAGCCTTTACACACTTTAAGTATTCCATTCTCGGAGTGAAATTTATACCCTTGATCATCCAAAGTCGAAAGAGAAATCAAATTTCTCTTTATCCGAGGAACATGCCAACACTGAATGTTTCTAATAATTCCGTCGAACATTCTCAATTCGATGTTACCAACCCCCTCTACTGGTAATGGATTATCATCTCCCATGTAGACAGTCCCACTCATTTTCTTGTAAGTTGCAAACCAATCTTGTGTGGACATATGTGGAAAGTAGCACCAGAATCAAGAACCAAGAATTTTGCCCATGACTAGAACTCACAGCACAAACTTCCCCTACATAGTCGCTATCATCAGAATTATTGCCAGTGTCAACAATATTTGCCGAATTATCTTTTTTCTGCTTCCCTCTTTTCTCCTTCAACTTAGGACAATCTCTCTTGTAGTGACCTTGCTCCCCGCACTCATAAAAGTGTTGCTTCCTTGCTCTAGACTTTGATCTTGCGGTTGACATTTTCCTGTTAAAGTCCTTTTGTTGTGTTCTTCCTCTAATCACAAGACCCTCGCCCTCAATTCTACTGTCCGGAAAGCTCTTTTTCAACTTTTTAGATTTTAGTGCATTACTAACATCTTCTAGTGAAATGTTGTCTTTGCCATATAGCAGTGTATCGGCAAAAGTATCATAAGACTGTGGTAAAGAACATAACACAATCAAGGCCTGATCCTCACTCTCAATTTTGATATCCACATTCTTCAGGTCCATTATAATTGAATTAAACTCATCAAGGTGAGTTTTAACAGGTGTACCTTCGTTCATACGGAGATTGTATAACCTCTTTTTCAGGTGAATACATATCTTCCAGCTTCTTCCATGCCGTTGCTGCAGAAGTTTCTTCAGCAATTTCCCGAAGAACGCTATCTGTAACGCTCATGAAGATCGCACTCAAAGCCCTCTCCTTCAGGTCTTCCTTCTTTGTCTCTTTCATATCTTCAGGAAAATCCTCATCAATTGCTTTCCATAAACCTTGTAACACTAGGGACGATTTCATCCTGATCTTCCATAGACTGAAACTAGAACCTCCGTCAAATTTCTCTACTTCGTACTTTGTTGAAGATGATGAAAACATCTTAACCCTAGATTATATGGAGAAACCCGAACCTTGCTCTGATACCAATTGTTGCGGAATATCGTGGGTTAACTAGCACACAATCACACACAAAGCAAATAGAGAAGAAAAATCACCACAAGGATTTAACGAGGTTCGGCTAAGCCTAATCCTCGGGGCAAAAGCAGAGAGAGTTTTCCACTATTAATGAGATAAAAAGCATAACACAATCTATAGAATCACCAACTACAACCCCTATATATAGATCCCAAAAGGTGTCAAACATATATAAGAAAGGTTTTCCAATTTGACAAGGACTATAGGTTTTCCTTTCCCAAATCTATTAGGACAATGGGTTTTCCTAAACCTATAGGGACTATGGGTTTCCTAAAAATACAAGGAAATAATTCAAGCCACAAATAACAAAATAGAGGAAATTGGTGGGCGGCTAGAACTACCGATTTGGCATTTATCAAAGGCAGATCGAAAAAGAATATCTAAACGAACGTAGAATAAGTAAAAGAATCTAAGAGGAGAGGGAAAGATAGACAAGCGTCAGGTTACCTGGTCGAGCTTACTTAAATGTATATAGCCAGTGGTTCGGTCAAGCTCCCCCCCAAAAGTGCTGCCGGTCTTCTGCAGCAATTCCCACTCCTCCAACGTACTGATGCGGTAGACGAAATCACCTGCCCCCTCTCTCCCAGTCATTTCTTGGGTGCTTGGAACTTGCAAGTGTGGAACGGTGGAACCCGAGATTTCACCAACTTCTTTTAACCTAAATGGTCCCTTAATTTTGTGTTAGTATTTTTCGAATTAATTCAATGTCAGCTTGTTTGCATGGTTGTAATGCACCAATAATATAAAGATAAATTGTAATATTATAAAAAAAAAATAAAGTGCGAGATGAAATTATTATTATTATTTAAAAAGATAAGGTAAAAGATAAAATAAAATTATTTATATCTATCTAAGTCATGATCATACTATACTATATTTATTTATATATTATATATAAGTGGGAAGCTCCAAAGTGAAAGTTAAAGACCAAAATGCTATAAAAATTTCAAACGACCATCTTACCCTTCATTTAAGCACTACTTTTTGTATCAAAATGTAAATATACATTCAAATAAATACTAATTAAGTAAAAATATTCTACACGCCCAATAATGTGAACTCTATGGTAGAGGAAGAGCCTGTTTTTCAATTCCACATTTATGCTGTCCATTGAATGAACAGCAGTTATACCTCATTTTTGTTAGTTCGTTTATCCTTGGAATAACTCTTTTTGGGGGTGAATTTCTTTTCCTTATAATAATACTATTGTACATGTATGTGTGATTAGCAAATGATAGTGAGAAATCTAACAGCCACAATTTTCTTTTGACAATAGTGAGAAATCTAACAGCCACGTTGGTGACTTTTCCACTACTAAATTAATTTTTCTGCTACTCCTTAGTTAATCATTGATGAAAATTCGGCCCATATATACATTGTAATGCATTTACGATCTTTTCTTTCTTAGCACTTGGAATGGAGGTGCCACTTGCAGCAGTCAAATTAGGTCCATCTATTTTACTTTTCGGTAATTCATTTTACCAAATTCTCTTGTTTATTAGAAATAAAATAGATGTACTGTTTTTTGAGCAAAGTTTATTGATTTTACTCACTATATTAATGTTCTTTTTATCTTTTTTATCTTCTTTTTTATATGTGATTATTGTAGGAATGGTATCCTTTTGCACTTTTGGAGTTTTCTTTTCTTTGTATTGTACTTTATTCATGTCAGTTGCTTTGTATATTAGTTTACCGAGAAGCTACAACTAAACAAACTTGGTTCTGATCTTGAGAATGGAGAAAATAAATACAGGTAATTTGTATGTTTATTTCTATATATTCTTGGAATTAAAGAATACATGAATATATGGCAAATAAAACTTTTTTATTTTTCTCATGTGACTTCTAGGGGATTATATGATACCTACTTTTACAATTCACCTTCCTGGGGAAAACATAGGTTTTTATCATTTCTTGATTGAATTTTGTTGTATATAACGAGATTAAATTCTCTGTTGCACAGTTGGTAAGCATTAAGATAACTATCTTGTTCTGTCTTATCATTTTAAGTGATCATTCTAAGCATATAACATTGTTCCTTCCTCGAATTAATTAGCATGTTCTTAAATTATTATTATCGAATTCATTAATCGGCCAGTTCTTCTTGCAGATGCCGAAGAATGCGAGACTTGATTATCTGTATTTGAAAGATCAATCGTATATACTACACCAAATTAAACCCCAGCCCGTATCAATGCATGCGAGTTTAATGATGAAGTCTGGTACAAGGATTGGAGGAGCTTGGCACAATGCAAAGTTATCACTATTATTTTGTGGAAAAGGAGAAAGGAATTGTCAAACATCGTCACCCACTACAGAAACAACTCCTTGAAATTTTCATATCGATACTCGATCAATTATTCCAAACGTCAATATTTTTCAAAGTAAGTGATTAAAGTTTTTTCTTAGTTCTGTTGGTAGTTTGATATAGGTTTCCTCTACTTGTATTATTTTATGGCATTGTTTTTTGTGGCTTAAGAACTAATTAATTAGGTTCAAAGATATAAATGCATATTCTTATGCTTATTTATTCTTATTTATTCCTCATTTTAGACGTATAGTGGGTATATTGAATTTCTTGTGAAGCCTTTCTCTTTGTTAGGTGTTAGGAAATTCTCTCCTAAATTGACTTTATTTTATTATTGGAGACATATCACAATTTAAGTATATGATTTTTTTTGAAGTTAAATCGCACGGTTATTGAACAAGGAATTGAAGCTTATGGATTCTTCTTTTAATGAGTTAACTAACATTTTTCTAACTTAAACATACTTTTTAATAAGTATTTATATGATTTTCTAAAATATTGTAACACAGATAAGGGCTATACAGGCGCAACGCGCGTATCCAGAAACTAGTTATATTAAAAGCAGGATTCCCTAATTCTAAAATTTAAATTACTTATATGTCCTTGCTAAATAACTAATTGCCCTAATTATTAGAAAGAAAGAAAAAATGTTTTACAAACAGACACAATGATGCAGACTTTGTTTAGAGGAAACTTGCCGACGTTTCGTAGCATATTTTGAACTAAATAACGGAATTCAAATTTTGGCAACAAACAGCCGATGCTTATCGGCAGGATCCTTCTGTTATTATTAGAAAAGGCATCATGATTAAAAGTTCTTTCCATACAAGAAATTTATCACTAGTCTAAAGCAGGGATTTTGATTACTAAAGAAAGTGGAAGAAATCTTGGACAAGTCTAATATATTCAGACTAATTAATGGCCTTCTTTGAGCGGGGAAAGAATCAGCGCGGAGTATCGAACGTCAATTTTTCTTCTTATTGTATTATTGGTTCTTAGAGGTTACTATGATACTCTGACTTACCCATGTATCCGTTGAGCAAAAGGCACAATTTGTTGCCGGTTTCTGATTACCAATTTATGTCTCATGGTTAGAGGGCATGAAATGTTACTTTGTGTGATATCTTCTCGGGTGTTAGGTTGGTGTAGTACTTTGATCATTCCTAGAAATCCTTTTCGTCCCAAGTATCATCTGGCAAAATATATGAGAAAGTAGAGGCTTGAATATTCAGGAGGGGAATAGACTAATAATGCATGTACATTTATGATTTTTGTCTACGCCAACAGGATTACTTTGATATTTATAATTTTTAAGGAAGAATAGGTAATTCAAAACAAACCACCAAACATGCATTTAGGCTTTATACAAATATATATTAATAAAAGCCAACCAAAAACTTGCTCTGATAAGTTGATTCCTTTTCTCATATCAGAGTTGCCTAGTCTTTTAATTTCTTTATGATGAGAAAATGAATGAACTTGTCTGTGCTCATCAACTACATTAGTTTTCACGTTATAAACAAATAGAATTGATAGTTTTATCATTTTCTGTAAATGATATTTTACTCTTTCTGTTGCATAGAAGAGATGTAATTGGCCCAGGGTGGGGAGTTATGATTTGCTTAAAGTAAACTCTATGAATTGTCTATTCTTTGTGTTTTTTTAATGAAACATGTTAGGGAAGACAAACCAATTATGATTTAAAATGCATGCTAGGTTTAGGAATAATTTGTTTGATATACTTATTGTTATTGGCATAATTATATTGCATAAAATCATATGGAATTTACTTTCAACTAATGGAGTGATTTACATGAAGTACTTTATTTTGATATATAACAATTTGAGATGTAAATAAAAGATTATTTGTAATGAAACAGTAAAGAAGAATATTGCAAAGAAAGAGAGAGAGAATTCTTATTGCTTTGGGATGAATTACAATGGAATAAGACCCCTCTATTTATAGGGAAAGAGTGACTTAGCCACCAAGTAATAAACCCTAAGATCCCTCTAAAATATAGACATTCACCATAAATAAAATTTTATTTATAACACTCCCCCTTGAATGTCTATTCAACAAATAATGTGCCTCGTTGAAACCTTAACTAAAATAAAATCCAATGGGAAAAAAAATTCTAGTAAAGAAAAAAGAGTACAGATATCTAACAATAAGCCTTTTGGTTGCCTCGTTAAAAACCTTGTAAGAAAAACCCAGTGGGACAAAACCTTGTAAGGGAAAAAAAGTACAACACGTATTAACTCCCCGTGATGAGAGCATCAATTCATATCTTTGAACCTTCGCATTCCAATCTTGTGCACCATCTTCAAAAGATCGTTGGTAGAGATTTGATAAACAATTCAGCCATATTGACATGAATGAATATTTTGCACCTTGAAATCATCATTCTTGATAGATATATAATGTCTTTATATAATGTCGTGGAATGGCTCTTCAATATCTCGATAGAGGTATTCTCGCTATCACATTATCATGCTTATAGTTATAGCAAGATACATATGTACACAAATTGCACTTAGGATGTGGTACTTCAGAACCAAGAATTGTATATGCTTTAAGCAATTTAAATCCTTCGAAAATTGTCATATAAGCCATATAAAAAGACTTTAGATGCATATCAAGTTTTTATGTTACTCCAGGCATATAAGATACATGAAAGTGATTGCAAACACACCATTGACTTTAGAGTGTTTGAGCTACATGTCCAAAACTATATGTCTTTCGTATGAAACTAATTCTACTTGAATTGCTTCTCCACACTTAAGATCCTCATATATATATATATATATATATATATATATATATATATATATATATATATATATATATATATATATATATATATATGGTTCCAACCTCCATTTTTATAAAGGCATAACATAGAGATCTCTTCATTCATATTTTCAGGTACCTGAATCTCTCCTGAGATTTTATGAAGTATTATGTCATGTGATCTTCTATATCACTTGCCTTCTTTATTTTGATCATTTTGATCATTTGCCCATCTTCTTTATCAAGAAGTTTATTTGAAACCGATTTGTCAATATGCTTTAAGCGTACCATAGACTTTGTCCTTCTATGACTTAATAGGAGCATTTGCAATGAGAATATAATTACTTTTTTTGGGCCAGCAAATGCGTCTGGCATGCTTTGCAATATATTGCAAATGAATTATCTTTTTATCAACTTCAAGTTCATATTATTTTATTCGAGGATCTAGATGTACAAATTATAATTCAATCAATGTAACTTTTTCTCAACTATTTATCATGTCTCCCCCTCATGTTAGAAAAACTAACTTAATTCCTCAACTTTGAAAACCCTTCTTTGTTCGTTGTGGTGTTAATCAAAATTTACACCGTACATCAATAATAATAAGATGAAATTATTTGGTTCCTAACCCTGAACCACTTGTGAGGGGAGTGTGTAATATACTTTCATATATAACGTATATCAAATGATATAGATAACTTTGTTCTCATAAGCAATAGTTTAGCTATTAAGTGGAGGCACTCAATAAATTATTTTGTTATACCAACTGTGATGTAAACCAACTTATCAAGATGAACTATCTTGAATAAAAAATTTGGAATATGCTCTAAATTAAATAATCGAGCAAGTTACCTCGCAAACACCAGGTTGTGGATTAGTAATAATCGCACATGTAACTATCTCATGGATACGTCTTATGTGGTATATATGGCAGGTGAATGAGCCTATATTCACCTTTGATATTTTCAGCATTCACGGGATTCAATCCCAATTTTAGTTGGCCTATTAATTAATGAGAACAAGCAACATTAGAGAATTCGTAAAGAACTTTCTAGTTCTTTAATATTTACCAATGTGAATTCTCTTTTATTTGTGCACATCATACTTAAATTGATATGACTAAACCAATTATGCCAACTGGATAAATTATCAGTGTTGATAAGCTTTGGGTACACCATGACGTGTGCAATTATCAATAAACTCCAAGTTTATTATGATATGGGATTTCGTATCAATAAACTTCTCATTTATTACGGCATTCTTTTATTTATGTAATACAAATTGGAGAATAAAGCGGGTAGCTTTTCACATACATATTACCCAGCTACAAGTTGTAGTTATAGAAGATATTAAATCTTTCCTTTATTTATAGTCTCAATATAATCAACCCCTTACGCGTATACTTTAGAAACTAAATAAGTTTCTTTGGGACTTACTACAACATAACGTCTTATTGATAATCAATTTTGTTTCTCCATGTCACAACCCCAAACCACCCCGATCGTGATGGCGCATATCACAGTACTAGGCAAGCCGATTCAACATAGATAACATAAAGGTCTTTTGCAAATTCATTTTCCAATTCAGTTATGATAGGTTTTCAATGTCTTTGCCTTATGTTTTTGATGATCTAACAAATATACTGTCAAGGACCAGATAAGGAACCTGACACACTTGGGCTACACTGCAAGTTAACGGATTCCAGCTAAATGTGAACTGCTATAACTTCAGGAGATAGAGAACCAAACAAGGACCTGATACCTTTGTGGTTCCCTCATAGCAGTACGAAGTCAATTGGACACAGCTAGAAGCGACGTGACTGCCTGCACTGTTTCTGCCTGCACTGCACTGTTTCCAGTGGCCACTTATCTTTTGACCAACTAAAGTGCTTACATCATTTCAAGTGATGTCATCAAGGTGTATCAACAAGCAGTTTATATCAAAACATCACTTGAATACTTGATCTGATTCATTCAAGCCTTTTTGCAAAACTGTGAACAAAATTGTCAAGAGCTTAAAGAACAAAGTTAAACGCTACTACAGACTAGTTCCTAAAGTTAGTATTTTGTTGTCCTAGTTGAGTTGTAACTTTGTGATTGTTCTTATTGTATTTCCTAAACTGCTTAGCCAGAAGCGTTGATTAGGAACCCTCTTGTAAAATTCGTGAACTCTTTGAGTTTATGTTGTGACTAGGTTTAGTCATAAGTTAAAGTCTTTGTAACTAGAGAGTGACAAAGTGGCTTGTGGTAAGAGTATCACAAGTTAGTGGAGTTGAATTCTTTGTAATGGAGTCATTACAAAGTGGCTTGTAATAGGTGTTTACAAGTTAGTGAAGTTGAAAGCCTACATGTGTAGGTCGTGGTTTCTGTCCCCTTGAGTTGGGATTTTTCCACGTAAAAATCCCATGTCTGATTTACATATTGTTTCATTAGCATTCTCAGTACAACCTCATAGAGGACCAGGTACTCTAATATTTGGTGGACTCATACAAACTAACAATTGGTATCAAAGCAGGTTCCTCCTGTCAGGCTAACACCTAGGAAGGATCCTTATGGCTGCTCCACCAAAATTTGAAGAAGGTCAATCTACATACAGACCACCCAGGTTCAATGGACAATACTATGGGTGGTGGAAGACAAGAATGCATGACTTTATCATGGCTGAGGATTCTGAGTTATGGGATGTCATATGTGACGGTCCTTATGTCCCAACAAAGGTACTTGAAGAACTTCCATTCTCAATGCCAAAAACCAGTAAAGAATACACCGACACAGACAGGAGAGCTATGGAGAAGAATTTCGTGCCAAGAATATTTTGGTAGGTGGAATAGGACCTGATGAATACAATAGAATCTCCGCCTGTGACACTGCTAAGGAGATATGGGAAGCCTTGCAAACAGCTCATGAGGGAACCACCCAAGTAAAACAATCTAAGATCGATATGCTCACTACCGAGTATGAAATCTTCAGGATGAAGGATGATGAATCTATTCAATATATGTACACAAGATTCACTTCCATCATAAATGAGTTACACTCACTTGGTGAAACCATTCCCAGGAACAGGTTAGTGAGGAAAATCCTCAGTATTCAGCCTAGCTCTTGGGAAAGAAAGGTGAATTCTATTACTGAAGCAAAGGACTTGCAGGAGCTGACCAAAGAAGAGCTGGTTGGAAATCTGAAGACCTACGAGATGAAGAGGAAGATAGACAGTGAAAGAAGAGAACCAAAGAAAGAAAAGAACCTGGTACTCAAAGCTGATAGCAATGACTCAAGTGAGGAGGACAGTGACATGGCTTACTTAACTAAAAGATTTCAAAAGATGGTCAGAAGAAATAGAGAAATGCTAAAAGGGGCAGCTCTAGCAAACCAAAAACCTATGATCTCTGTCATAAGTGTGGAAAGCGTGGGTACTTCATCAAAGACTGTCCTCTCCTGAAGCAAGAATACTCCAAGTACAATCCTGAGAAAGCAACTAAGAGGAACCTGGTTCCTCTCAAGGACTTCAAAAGAAAGAGATCTGCTGACAATGTGGTAAAACAAGCTCTTGCAGCATGGGGGGAGTCCTCGAGTGAGTCTGATGATGAAACTGATGCTGGCGATAGTTCCATGATGGCAGTTGAAAGCGAGGAAAATGAATATGACTCAACTCTTGCTTTGATGGCCCAATCAGATGATGATGAAGATGATGACAAAAAAGAGGTAAATTTCAGGGATGTTCAGAGAAATCTGAAATCCTACTCTCCTAAGAAACTTATGTCTTTAGCTAATGTATTGGTTGATGCCTATCATAACCTTGTGGAGGATAAGGATGACTTTATCTTAGAACTAGGGGAAGCTGATAAAACCAGAGATGATCTGTATCGTGTGTAGTGGATCTGAAGGAAACCATTTGTCAGTTGAAGAAAGAAAAAGATGTCTTGACCAAACGGATTGCCAACTTAGAGCATGAAAGAGATGATCTCTTGGTAGAAAGTGCAGACCTGAGGGAAACAATGGAGAGACTAGGAACTAAGTCTAGACCTGGAAATACTAGAAAAGGAAAAGAGATAGCCAATGAGGAACACATTAGGCTTGAAAACGAGTTGAAAGATGTGAGAACTAGGATGTGTGTAGTAATTGAGAAAAACGAGCACCTCCAAACTAAACTGGAAAGAGTAAAAAATAATCTTGAAAAGGCCCTAAAATGGACCTGGTCCTCAGTAGCTATCACTGCCATGTACACTAATAATGGTAGAAACAGGCAGGGAATAGGGTTCTAAAGGGAGAAAACCCCTTACAACCCACATAGCAAATATGTGACCGTACCCGAAAACTAGCTGTGTACCCACTGTGGGAACAATGGACATTTCAAGGAAAATTGTCAAGCCAGGGTCCAGTTCACTCAGAAAAACGGAATGGTTGATGAAAATGTAACTACTAAAAGGGGACCAGGTTCCACTCACAAAAAACACGTATTACCTGCATGGACTAAGAGAGCTCTTATTCATCCTCTTGCCTACTACAAGGGACCCAAACTTGCTTGGGTTCCTAAAACTAACTCTTGATCTTCTTGTGCATGGAACAGTGAAAGGAAGCGGTCAACAATGGTTCATGTATAGTGGATGTTCAAAGCACATGACTGGGAACACCATGGACTTTCTTTCACTAAAATCCCTGCAAGGTTGGAGTGTATCCTTTGGCAATGGGAAAAAGGGATACATTCTTGGAGTTGGAAAAGTCAGGAAGTCACTCACTCATTCTATTGAAAATGTGTACTATATCAATGGTCTTAAGTATAGTCTTTTGAGTGTCTCTCATATCTGTGATAAAGGAAACAAGGTGGAATTCTTGTCCAAGATATGTACAGTTACTAATCTGGTAACTGGTGAAGTGGTACTTATGGCCAAGAGATACAAGAACATTTATGTTGCTGATTTCGAGTCCTTACAAAGTGGTGATCTGAGTTGTCTGAAAGCTGTTGATGATGATGCTGAACTCTGGCACAGAAGATTGGGGCACGCAAGCTTCTCTCTTCTGAACAAACTAATTCAGAAGGACCTAGTCTATGGTCTGCCCATGTCAAAGTTCATGGTACAAAAAGTTTGTGATGCCTATGCTAGAGGAAAACATGTGAAGTCCTCCTTTAAGTCTAAAAGGGATGTGAGCACCTCAAAGCCACTCGAGTTTTTCTATATGGACCTATGTGGTCCTATGAGAGTGCAAAGCAGGGGAGGAAAAAGATACACTTTTGTGATAGTGGATGACTACTCCAGATTCACATGGACTCTGTTTCTTAGAACCAAAGATGAAACCTTTGAAGTGTTTGTGGCCTTTGTGAAGAAAATCCGGGTGAAGATGGAATCTAGAGTCGCTTGCATTAGATCAGATCATGGAACAAAATTTGACAATGCCAAATTTGATGAGTTCTGCAATGAAAATGGCATCACTCACAACTTCTCAGCTCCCAGACCCCCCCAGCAAAATGGAGTAGTGGAAAGGAAGAACAGAACTCTTGAAGAAATGGCAAGAACAATGCTAATCGATGGTGGAATTGCAAAGAACTTCTGGGCTGAATCAGTCAACACTGCTTGCTACTTGGTGAAAAGGTGAATGATCAGATCACTCCTGAACAAAACCCCATATGAGTTGCTGAATGGAAGGAGACCCAAACTGACTCACCTAAGAACATTTGGTGCAAATGCTATGTTCTCAATAATGGAAAGGATCAGCTTGGCAAATTTGATGCCAAGAGTGATGAAGGAATATTTCTAGGCTACTCTTCTCAAAGCAAAGCGTATAAGATATACAATAAGCGAACTCAATGTGTTGAGTAAGTGTTCATGTTATTTTTGATGAGTCTTATCCATCCTGTGAGAAGAGCGCGGAAGAGGATAAAGATGGAGAACCCTTACTAGTCCCTGGTGAAGTCATTGACATGACAAATGAAAAGCAGATGTGATGAGCCAAGTAAAAGAGCTGAGTGAAGACAATACTGCCTCGTCTTCAATGGAACTAGGTACTTCAATTACAACCAATGAAGCTGAACAAAGAGTGGTTGATGCAGTCCAGCGGACTCCACTAGAACCTGAGAGAAGAACACAGGAAAACCAGTTAAATGCACCCACATTCTCTACAAATGAACCTCAGATATCTAACTGGAGACACAAAATCTCTCATCCTCTTGACAACATAATTACCCCTCTAGATTCCGGAGTGCAAACCAGGTCAAAAGCCAGAAATTCACTTGCCTTCTCAGCCTTTCTCTCCCAAATCGAACCCAAGAATATCAAGGAAGCCCTGAAAGATGCAGATTGGATTACAGCCATGCAAGATGAGTTACATCAGTTTGAGAGGAACAATGTCCGGCACCTGGTACCTAGACCCTCAGATCGAACCATTAGAGGAACCAGGTGGGTATTCAGGAACAAGCTTGATGAACATGGGAATACCACAAGGAACAAGGCTAGGCTAGTGGTTCAAGGCTACAATCAGGAGGAAGGGATTGATTATGATGAAACATTTGCTCCGGTCGCTCGCATGGAAGCTATTAGAATTATAATCGCTTTTGCATCTCATATGGAATTCACCTTATTCCAAATGGATGTCAAAAGTGCGTTTTTGAATGGACTTCTTAAGGAAGAAGTCTATGTGAAGCAACCTCCAGGGTTTGAATGTCATGAACACCCTGAATATGTGTTTAAACTAGACNGGACAAAGCATTGTGTGGGTTGAAGCAGGCTCCTCGAGCTTAGTATGAAAGGTTGTCAAAGTTCCTCTTAGAAAATGGCTTCAAAAGAGGGAAAATAGACAACACCTTGTTTCTAAAGAAACGGGGAAGGAACCTGCTAATTGTTCAGGTCTATGTTGATGATATCATTTTTCGGGCAACAGCTGATTCTCTTTGTGAAGAATTTGCAAAACTCATGGGAAGTGAGTTTGAAATGAGCATGATGGGGGAATTGAAATTCTTCTTCGGTCTTCAAGTAAAACAGTCCTCAAAGGGTACATTCATTTGTCAGCAAAAATACATTAGGGAGCTCTTGAAGAGGTTTGGCATGGAAGCATCAAAGGTGATAGACACTCCCATTGCTACGGCCACTCAACTGGACATGGATGAAACTGGATCCACTGTGAACCAAACCATGTATAGAGGCATTATTGGGTCTCTTCTCTATCTCACTGCCAGTAGACCTGATATTGTCTTCAGTGTGGGGCTATGTGCAAGGTTTCAATCAAATCCCAAGGAATCTCATTTGAAGGTTGCCAAAAGAATTCTGAGATATCTTAAAGGAACACAGGACCTGGTCCTTTATTATCCCTCAGGTGACAGTCTTAATCTCATTGGTTATGCCGATGCAGACTATGCAGGTTATCTTGTGGACAGGAAAAGCACTTTTAGAATGGCTCACTTCCTAGGTTCATGTCTCATCTCTTGGGGCACAAGGAAGCAAAACTCAGTGGCTCTTTCAACAGCTGAAGCAGAATATGTAGCTGCAGCATCCTGTTGTGCTCAACTATGGATTAAGCAGCAACTGGAGGATTTTGGGGTATTCACTGAGAGTGTGCCCCTTCTATGTGATAACATCAGTGCACTCAACATGGCCAAGAATCCAGTTCAACACAAAAGGACCAAGCATATTGATTTGAGGCATCATTTTCTGAGGGACAATGTGGAGAAAGGGTTGATCTGTATGAAGTTCTATAGCACAGAAGACCAAATTGCAGACATCTTCACCAAAGCTTTAAGTAGGGAACATTTTGAAAGGAACAGAGTGAAGCTGGCGCTGTTAAAGCCAAATTAAGAACCTGATTCCTCATCATTTGGCTATGAAAATCACCTTCAAATAAAACTAGCTAAAATGTTTTCTGGCTAAGTCTAACTCACTTCAATACCGTTGCAGGTAAACACACATGATGAGTATAGAAGTTGTAGATGCAGTGCATGTATGATAAAAGAGGATTGATACTTTCAAATAACAGGTCAAGAACCCGGTTCTTGTACCAAAGGTTAGTACTTCTGTGCATTCTTTAATACACATCTTAAAAAGGTACAAAACACAATTGCCATGTCATTCACCTTTTCAGATTCTGCTGTCACGTCTCTTCACTTCAAATCATTCCTTCTCCCTCTGAAACGTTGCACTTCTCCGCGCACAACCGCCGCTTCAGAACCGGTCCCTATCTCTCTCTTCATAATTATCCATTCTTAATAAAATCCTCCTCTGTTCTCCACAAACCATAAGTCCTCCATTAGAACTTCCCAAAAGCACCTTCAGTCTATCTTTTTAATGGCTGAACGAACTCCGATGTCCCTGCCTCAGTCATCCCTGATACTGAAAAACCTATGGAGTCCTCCATCCCCTCTGAGTCATTTATATCCAGTCCTACTCTCCCTGCTGAAATTACCCCTCACCCAGATTCTCCGTCTCTCTCCATTTCAGAAACCCCTAAACGTACTGATCCGTCCTCTCTATCTTCTGAGGTTCCCACTAATCAAAGAACAAGTGGAGAACAAGGTCAAAGCCTTGAGGTCACAGAGGGTTCCGCCATTGTTGCTGCAGATTCCGCGGTAGCAGTAGTGCCGATTGAGAAAGAAAATTTTGTAACCATCTTTGTGGTATCTGCTGACGGTGTCCTTCAGGAGATAATTACTCAGATAAACGAGGTACAGGGTATGGGGGAAGAAGGAGCCATAGTGGCTGTTGAGGACGCTGTACTAGCAGAAACTACTGGGCTCTCACATGAGGAACCTGATCCCTCTCCGGAGGACCCGGGTTAGGGTTCTCATTCCTAGTACAGTTCTGCTCCTGCATTTGATGTTGCGCCTCTGGACATTCAAGCTCCTGAGATGAGGTCCAGCGATGAGGAGGATCTAGACAACCTGGCTCTTGATGCGTTCATAGTTAAGCGAAGGGTGGTGTCCATTCCTGAGTCTTCCACCAAGCGACCTGCTACCAGGTTACAAGCTAAGGTGGCCTATGACCCTGCCCTTCAAAAGAGCAAAAAAAGTAGTAAGAATCAAAGGAGGAAGTTGGTGAAAGATAGTGTGCCCGTAATGTCACGACCCAAATCGAAGGGCCGCGATGGGCACCCGGTGCCTTACTCAAGCGAGTACCAACGTAACATATCTTTCTTATCATATTATCATGAGTAAATGAGCCAGGAAACCCGTCATGAGATAACAAGAATAAACATAAGGGAATACTCAACATATGAGGACCCACCATGATATGCAAACTTATACATGTGACATACGGGCCTATAAGGCCGACATGACCATTTGTAAACTCAAAACATAAGCCGAAAAGGCCATACAAGTATCCATACACCTGACATCTGTCTACAAGCCTCTAAGAGTACCTAATATCATAAAGGTCGGGACAGGGCCCCGCCATACCAATCAATATATATCCAAAGCATACTGACCAAATTGGCAACTCCGAAGCAAGTGGAGTGCACCAACGCCTTCCGCTGAACTGATAGCCTACTTGGAGGAATGTCAACCTGTCTATCGGGACCTGCGGGCATGAAACGCAGCGTCCCCAGGCAAAAGGGACATCGGTACAAATAAAGTACCGAGTATGTAAGGCAGGAGAGCATAAATAAGAACAGTAATGTAAAGAGAGATAGAGGAGATACAACCTGTAACATCTGAGTGCCTCTGGGGGATACTGCCATGAAATGCATAATACATATATATCATTCTCTATATATATACATAAACTTTTAAAAACATACGCCTCTGTGGGCATCATCATCATCATATCGTACCCGGCCTCAAAGAGGACTCGATAAAAACGTACCCGTCCATCATAAGGCTCGGTAGAATCATACCCGGCTACGTGGAGCTCGGTAAAACCCAACTGATCAGTGGTTGCACAATAGGTGCCATACCCGGCCGACTATAGCGCGGCTCAGTAGAGTAAAATAGATACATAAATATAATGCATGCTCGACTCATGGAATCAAGTTCTAAACCTTTTGGAGTGACTTAAGAACATTATGGACATCCCTACCATCAATATTAACCTTAGTAGGATTTAAGGATCATACCACTTGTTTAGAATAACTTTATAGGGAAAGAACAACATGGACAACCTTAGTTTCTAGGAATAGATCCGTTATGAATTAGCGTACCGTTTATGTTCATGTCACTTTAGATCATGCCAAAAAAAAAAAGTAAGAGCCTTAACATACCTTGTATATTCTTCCCAACCTCAAGCTATGCAATTTCACGGCTCCTTAGTCTACAATAAGAGAAATGACACTCTCGTTATCGTTTAAGCGTCGTAACTATTATGTATCGACCACAATCTATTTTACAATGAAATGGACAGCACCTCCCCTATATATATGACTTCACACTAGTCAAAACAATCACAAACAGCCCAACATACCCCTATCACTTCATACACAACACGACAACCATAATAGTGTCAAACAATCCGAAAATGTTACGATGAACGACCAACAAACAACCTTGCCATTATGTGGTGTTTCTCCACACCCTTCCTCCTTTCAACTCCATGAAAACAGTAGTAAAAGAGACAACCCAATACCAACACGAAACAGCCCTAAAACAGTCCCACAAGTTCATCAACTCAAACATAATTTTTCTGTTTACTTAAACACGTTTCGACTTGTCTTTTCTTTCAAATTGAGAAATACAACCAAAAGTACATCATTACACCTCTTATCCAATAAATCAGCCATGAATTTAACTTTAAAATAAGTTCACAACCAGCCAACCATTGCACAAGATCAAACAACATACCATTCTTCCGAAACTAGCTAGGTCTATTCTTCACGATCGAGTTACAACTCGCAAACGCATAAATAATGGAAGGAGAAGCATAAACATACCTTGTACTGAGTATCACCCACGAAACCCGGTCCTTTTTCATCAAAAATAAGTTCCTCAACACGGATACAAGAAGGAGAAAGAGAAACTAGCATGCTGTCCGGACTTTTCAGCACTAGAATCGCGTCGTAACACCCGGAATACCCTAGGGTTTGTGTGGGATTTTTGGGGAGGAGTTGCAGGGGTTCAATTAGGTTTTCAAAGTCTGGAAGATGGGTGAAATAATTGAGTTTATAATCCTTTAAATTTCCCCTCTTGGCCGACTTTAGGAGGTTTAATTGAGACCTCTCCTTTTGGCAAGTAGGTGATGCACCTACTTGTCACCTACCAGTCTGCGATGTCTCGTGAAAATGCAAATATATCTCTGCTCCAACATCGTATCAACAAACGGTTTATTGCATTAGAAACTAGGCTCATAGATCTTGAATTTGATAGGTAGATCATCCCCTAATTCCAAGTATATTAGGAGAAAAAGTCAGTTACATTTGACCTAATGTTCAGCACATTTATGAATGGAACTTGTGATGACCTTTTTCCAACTTTTGTTCCACGACTCGCTTGACTTCAAAACATAACACCATCTATTGTAAGACTAAAACAACTCATAATATAATCTCCTTATAATGTTAATAACCCTAGTATCACCCCAAAAGTACATGGTAAAACATTCCAACTTGTCGACTTTCGACGAAACTTATTTTCTTCAATTCGTTTAGCTTCTAAGCCTTCAAACCCTCTTGCTACTTGGTACTAATGATCTTAAATATTTGTAACCTTCACGTTAACATGATGAACTAACTTTGTAAGCTTTTAAAAGATGATTCCCTTTCTGAGCTTACATTAATTGACTTATGATGTATTCTTACGTACGAAAACACGGGGTGTAACATCATTCCCCCCTTTGGAACATTCGTCCTCGAATGTTGATTAATGCGCTTATCAATCTCATAACCTGTAGCTCTTAAGAATTCTTTAATATTGTCCTTGACATTTAGGAAGCTGTTCTGTAAATAAATGAAAAGACCAGGGTATTCCCACCTTTAGGCTTCTTTCTCATACCACGACCTGTGATCGGAATTTTCCAATATATCCCCTGAGAACTACGATTTGCCAACTATAATATGTTTGATCAAGTTACTTAACTACATGTATGCATAGCTCTTTCGAGTAAATTTTGAAATTATGACCGTACAATTATGAACGAACATCATGAAACACAGCTGAGTGGAGCTGGAAGTCCCAATTTCAAGAGGAAAAAAACTCAATGGATTGATATAATTAATTAGTAAATTAGAAGTGCAGCTTAACTTTTGTATAAATGAAATGTGACGATAACGATAAAAATGAAGTTAAATCCAAAGCACCAACAATCTTTACTATTTCTAGCTGCTATCCTGTATTGTATTACATTACATAATATAGTACACGACATCACAACAAACTAATTTTACAACTTACAGAAGGAAAAGAACTTCTATCTACCAAAACAAAGAAAATTGTAAAAACACACTAGTAACTATTCTTAGCTAGTACTCATTGCAATTACTCCAAAAGCACATCCCATCCTAGTTAAAAGGCAGAACCGGTGGTAGATCCATGACGTCAACCAGTATTAGGACCTTGAACTGTAGCACTTCCGGTTCCAGTAGTAGTCCCCGGCGGGTACTGTGTCCCAACCATGCCCGTTGTTGTCCCAGTAGGCACCGTAGTGGTCCCATGGGCCCCGGTCATGGTGTGACCGGGAGCCACGCCACCGCCGCTAGCAGTATAAGCAGTAGTTCCTCCGGTGGCAGCTGCTTGTCTCGAGGCCGCGTTCTGCTCCTGCGCCGCCAGCTTATCCATCTCTGCTTGATGGATCCTCTCTTTTTTTTTCTCCGTCGCCATTTGTTTTTGCACTGGATCACTTGTCGTCAATTTCTCGGCCTGTTCAACAAAAGTTAAGACATAAATATAAAAATTTGTATACACATATATATGGACTCAGTAACTTTAAAAATGTAAAGCTAAATCCTTAAAGGTTGAAGGATAGACCTTAGATTCTGCTTATCTACTGATACATGGTTGCAAGTTATGCTTAACTTGATGAGTAAAGAATCAATATATTGTTAATATACACAACTTAAAATTCTAGATTAATTTTTAAACAAAAAAAGAATAATCAGAAAAATACTGAAAAAATGAAGAGAAAAAGAAAAAACCTTCTCTCCGACAACTGCCTTGGTTTTTTCCATGCCAGCCTTAGCCGAAGCGGCAACATTAGCTGCTTTCTCCTTTGCTGGTTGCATCTTCAAATTCCTTTTTAAAATATTTTTTTTATTTTGCTACTTTTTTAACTTTTCAGTTACTTGATTGTGCGTTGCTGAACAGAGCTGTTCATTGTTGGAGGTAAGATGTACTCCAAAAAGAGAAGAACGTAGGGTGGGGCCACGTGGAATAAAAGTGACACGTGGATAGATATAAGAGTTGGCTGCATGAGTTAACACGTATGTAGAGGTTGTCCAAATGTAGCTTTCTCAGTTAAGAGCTGCAGGAATTATGTTCGTATTTGCTTGGATATCACTGTTTGGTTTAGAATTAGTTGATTGAATACGTAAATTCTAGATCTTGGTTACATATACATCTCCTTTTTAGTTTTGAATGTTATACTATAATTACTTCTCCTATATCTTGTGTAACTATTTACCCTAAAAATTTCATACCAATTGAGTTTATACGCGGTTTTAAGGATACGTGATATAACTTGATACAATTTAAGAGACAGATTAATATTAAAATTAATGATAATAAAATTAATGCAAACCAGAAAATTGAACAGCCTTAGCTTCTGAATTTGATCACCCTCGAGCCAAGAAATGCCTCAACTAGTGTTAGAGTTGCACAACAAGATGATAAAAACTAGAAATGATCGATATATTACTTTCTTTTTGCGTTTTACAATATTCCCTACAAATGATCAGAACCCTCCTTTATATAGTGGGGTGTGTTCTACTTTTGATATAATTCTATACAAGGTAAAAATCTCATAACGTGCTAGTTAACCGGCCTCTTCTTGATACGTGCCGAGATTTTTGCAGTGATCTTCGACCGATCGCACATATTTCGGCTTTCCGTTATTTGGCTCGGTAAGTTTCCCTCGATCTTGCTCGGTCTCGATCTTACTCGGTCTCTGGGTCACGAGCTAGATCTAATTTTGCGCCTTGGTTCGATATAATCCGAGCTCTGACCTGCCATGTTTCAGTCTCGATTCATTAAATAATGGACAAACCCGATTTCGACCTTATACGATAACAATATTACATTATCAGTAATAAAATATCATATGATAATTTACAGCGGAAAACTTTTTTATATTTAATAGCAGCTTTACTATATAAACATATATTTTAAATAGATATGATGTTACTGTGTCATGACTTACAACCCAACTCGATAAAACAGAATCCAAGTAATTTTATTTAAAGTGTGTCGAAAGTTTATCGAAAGTTTAAGCATAGGGTGCATCAGTGCATGTAATTCTTTCGTAAACTCAATTTCTTTAATTTCTGCATAAACAACAAATGAAAATGTTAAAAGGAAACTCCAAAACATTATTAAAGCACATCTATCTACTAGCTAGGAGTACGTGTCAAGATCCCCTCGAATAATACATTCTGGATAAGACATGAAGGAAGCTCCATTGCTAGGTTTTTATATGTTTAAGATTACTAGAATGTACCAAATTTCCTTTTAAATTGAAAGGCTTGATTATTGCTAAGTGTATGTTGGCCCTCTTTCTTTGTGAATTGTTGTTCTATGCAGTAGGGAGAGTCATTAGTGAGACTATGCCGGTGTCACGATCCAAAATATTACCAAGTCGTGATGGCACATAATCTAAATCTGCTAGGTAAGCCAACTAACATAAAATATTATTCATTCCGAAGATCATCAACAAATACAGAAACAAGAATACAAATTTAGATATAACTACCCTAAGATCCGAAAGTACAAGTCATGAGCAACTAAGATTTAAAATTTACAATATTGGCAAGAAGAGATACATCATCTATTTGGAAGTTACATAAATAGAAATATCAGTCTTATACCACCATGAAGAAGATGATAGTAGATGGATGGAACGTTGTAGTCTTCAATGCTCGCCCTCAAACTCTGCAGCTGCTTAGCTTCAAATATTTGTATGCAAGGTGCAGAAGTGTAGTATGAGTATAACCGATCCTATGTACTCAATAAGTATCTTGATTAATCACGATAAGTAGTGCTGAGGTTTTAAATCAAAATATACTCATTTAATATACCTATACAGTTTATAAGCATAAAAAATAATAGGAAAGAAATAACCAGAAACAAGTCATGAAACAATAAACATCGACGATAAGGTACACTTTAAAGGAAAAAGATGACAACACGCTTTTCTAACCTTCCAGGTCGAAGACATTTACTAATATACCAAATCCATATACTGAAGAAGATATCAACGAGTTCGAAACCTAAATGATGATTTTTGGGACTCAAAAGACGTTTATACAATTTTAAAAAAAAATTTATTTTTCTACCTAAAACACAGTATTATACTACATTTTATTTCAACGAAAATTTAGCCGTTAGTAAAGTAAAACGTGCGTTTTACTTCTCTTTTGTAGAGTCACAATAGTCATCTTTGGGACCCACTTGATGACATGACAACAGTGTCCATGTGAGTGTTCACGGTACTTAGCTGACATGGCAATATTGCTTGATTACGAGACAGGAAAATTGGGTCATTATTTAGGTTTCTGTTCCTCATATCTTCCCTTAGATCTTCCTTCTTCTTGTTTTTCCTTTTAAATCTTACACTAAGCCATAATTCTCGTATTTTACATAATTTTATGAAGAGTTTGAGAGATTATTACAAAAAATATAGAGAAGTTTTACGCATAATCTTAAAAAGAATGTTGAATGTACATGGCATATAAAAATAGATGAAGATTTAGAATTTTTAATTTATGAATTAAATTTGAATAATAATTTTTTTTTACTTATTGGATTCTAAATAGATTATTTGTACATATTTGAGCCAAAATTACTAATAGTGGCTTCGCCCTGAATAATATCAGTAGATATCCCAAATAATATGGTGTCAGGCAGGTGGCAGCTATTAGACAGAGACTTGCGGTAATTTTTAACACAACAAGACAACTGAAGAGACGTAAAAAAGTCACATTAATTTAGGAGGGTTTAAAAATATAGAAAAAGACGTAAATAATTCTGCATACGGGCCACGGGAAGCTAAATTCCAGTATGACATGTGAGTTACTTGACTAACGATCTTCAGCAAAGTCGTTATTTATTGAATAACTAGTATAGTACCCGCACGATGCGCGATTTATTTTAACTAAACTTATCATAGCAAGGAATACTCTGCACATAGTAGAAAGCAACAAATTCTTCAAATTGGATCAGATTATTAAGAAAAGGTTCTTAATTATTTTTATGAAATTTATGAAGTATACATGTTGAGGGTCTTTGATCAGCTGTTATATCCAGTAACTTTTTATTATGTTCTTCCAAGATTTGCTTGGAAAATTGGAATTAAATAGCGTTAATGTAACTGAAACTTCTTTCAAACAATATACAACACAGCAAATCGGGAAAGGCAGATGCCTTGCGTTATTCTATTTTGGAGAAGAATTATGGGTAGATAATCTAAGGAAAAGGACTCAATTTCTTCATGTTTTAAGAAATAGCCACTGCACCCTTTCCATAAAAAATTAGCTCATCACAAAATGCAGATAACATATGGAGCAAATTGACAGAAAAACACCATCAACTGCTGCTAGTGCTGGCTTTTTACTCTCATTTGCAGCAGCATCACTGTGAAAAAACATTCAAAGAAAATTCAAAGCAGCATTATGCAACTGCTAAAAGAGCGCTGGATATGATGCCCAATGCTAACATATTGGACAATCTAAGGCTAAAGTAAGGAAATGCTCAGATATGATGCCCAATGCTAACTGCCATCCATTAGATTAAGATGCAATAGAGGAAAAATCATTTTTTTACGGGGGAATAGGAGTCAAGTGGATGCCTATTTTTGTCTAATGCTGAAGTTGTGGTATTCAGGAAAAACTTGTCTCTCGTATGTGTTAAGTTTCAATGGCAGTACTTAAAATAAGATTCGCACATTCTGATCTTGACATGAACACACTTTGTTCTAATGCTAAGTTGAGGATTAGATACACAGGACCAGGCCTTACATTGCCACACCCTTGACCCCTAGCCGTGCATTTTTTCTTGTAAAGTTTATTTATTTGCAGATATGTGCAAGTCCAATCCTGTTCCTGTTTTCATATAGTAGGAGTCAAGGAACTTAGGAATCAATCTTTACTCTTGCACAACTCAATATGGAAGTTGGGGCTTTGTGGAGGAATGTTACTGTTACAAAAATAAGGTCTGCTTAACCCATAGTTTGCAATCACAATTCCATATCTTTTGTGGTATTGGATATGACAGCACAAAGAAGTTCTTTTCAACTCAATACTTCTGTGGCAATCCGACTATATGACAGCAAATATTCAATGATAAATTGCTGATAATGAACCACGGCAAGCTGAAGGTGAAGCTGCTGTGTAGTATTGCATAACGACCAGAGGATGACATTGCCAATCTCAACATGCATAAATGCTGAAGGTGGTAGTTACATGAACTTACAACAGGTTTATTCCATACATGCTGAAAATAACATGAAGGTGATTGTTTGATGGGTCATGAACTTACAGGTTATTCAACATGCAGATACCAATAATATGACCATACATTTCAAGGGAGAGTACTGGAAATGTACCTTGAGATTGTAGTGAAGCAACTCTTATTAGTAACATTTTTATTTGGGAATAGTTTCTAAGTGTTCTGCTGGTACATTTTATACATTGTTCTATCTACATATTAATAATCTAATTGATGGATGGTGAATTTGGTATTTCAATGAATTTTGCTATCTGATGCACTTCTTCTGTAATGTACATCATTCTTGATTTCCAACTAATTTAGACAACTTGTGTTTAATGTAGATTCTGTTTACTAACAACCCCAGACTAAATCCTGTGTTGCTCATTTATTGAATGATATTTAGTTAAAGCTTATTCCAATCATAAAGGATTTTTCGTATTTTAGTACTGTGACATAGTTGAAACTGCTTGAATAAAATGGTTCCTTTACCTTGAGGTTGCAACTGATATTTGGTTCTAAGGTACAGGCTACAATTACATAAATACTGGTAAAGCTTGTTTTGCGGTACCTAATATCATGATTCTGTTGTTAGCATTCAGGCTACTGTCCAGAATATCCCCTTATTTTGGCTAAATTTCATCTCAATGAAACTCCGCAGAAGTTTTACTTAGTCGTTTTATTCTGCATTCCAGTGATTTTGTGAAATGTATTTTCAAAGGTTTCTTATTTTTCTTAAATTTTTCTTCCCTGTCAAACGAAGCTATATAATGGAGGGAGTATAATATATCAGGTTGAATGCCGGAATTGCATGTTAGCAGTAGTGTATGCGATAGATAGTTTGAATTAATGCCATCCTTTAAGTGTTGTTTATTTTGACTTGATTTTTACGGTAATACTCCAAAAATACAATATAGAACATAATCTTGTATGTGTTACTGTAATCCTTCTGCGTCTCCAGTTTCGATTGTATCCTTGTCTTGGAAGCATATCCTTCTTCCAAAACGGTTATTCTTGAGTTATTCTTGAGTGTTACAGTCTAACCGAAAAAGATTTTTTCCTGTTGCTCTTTCTTCTAATATATGTTCATTCACTGATGTAATATTCGTGGCGTTATTATTTGTTTTACCTTATGAAATCTTCCGGTCATGTAGATTCTACACCAATGTCGAGAAATGGAGAAACTGGAGATTGGATTGGAACATTTGAAGGGCATAAAGGAGCTGTGTGGAGTTGTTGTCTGGATAAACATGCTCTCCGTGCTGCATCTGCATCTGCAGATTTCAGCGCGTATGTTATCTCATACTTTGGAAATAACCATTTAAGCGACCATATTTATGTGTTGCCATCTGTCATTAGGGAAGCGATGTAGAACAATAGAAGTGCTATTGTAGCATGTGTATTAATGGCAAACCTAGCATGTTATTAGTTAAAACAGGTTTAACTAATCTAATAGCAGACACAGTAGAAGTTAAATTTTATCTGATATTGTAAATTGATTGATGAAACGATTTTACTTTGCTGATATCCCATGTGACTATAAATAATATTAACAGGAAGTTAAATGTTATCTAATATTGTAAATTGATTGATGAACTGATTTTACTTTGCTGATATCCCATGCTATAAGGATTTTCATGCGTCTTCCTTTCTTCAGTTTGTGTGTGCTGAAAGAAATTTGCAACAAATAATTGTGAGTGTCATTTTATTATGTTGCAAATAATATTTGACTTGTGTCATTTGGCACATTCACTTAACTGAAAGAGAAAATAACTCTTCGATGCATTTTTTTTGTGACAGGTCTAATAAGACAACCAAAATATTGACGCAAAGAGCTTCATAAAGCTATCAAGATGTGCGAGAAATCCTTAGTTTCTGCAGATGCAGCAATGACATCATTAGGAAACCTTCAACGGGTATAAAATTCTGCATTGGTGTCATTAATCTTTTTGTCGTGGTTTATTATCAGCATTTTCACATTAAATATTTGCTGTTACTGTAGGCATTCGTGTGCTCTTCAGAGACAGGGGATTGTGATTCTTTCCTGTCAAACAATGACTGGAAATCTGCTGCAAGAGTAATGTTCAACAAAATGCACTATAATTTGCCTCCTTGGTCCATTACCATCCTTCCTGAATGCAGAAATGTAGTATTCAGCACAGCTAAAGTAACGTAATACACCAGCTAGGAAACATCTGTACATTCAATAATAATCATTAGTTGCTTTAGCTTCTTCTAAAAGTTTGTGGTTATTAGCTTCACTATTTCTGCTGATTAATATGATCGCGTGTACTGGTGATGTTGACTCAGACGCGATGCAAGACTATCTTATCCTATTGTTTGTGCTGCCAATAAATCTACAATTGATAACAGTTCTTTTTTCTCAGTGTTATATAAAATTCTGAAGGTGATGTTATTTCCATGTTGCAGGTGCTGAAGTTGCTGTTCTTTGCATAACAAAGTCTGGTGAAGTCCTGAATTATAAGGCATTCACAGATTCCATGGGGATATATATAGTGGCCGAGACAATGCCAGAGATTGATCGTTAGGATGCCTGCCTTGCAAGACTCTAGGCATCAGACATGCTCGGGATATATACATATAGTCTATTGAGAGAACTAAAGATGGTGCAGCAGACACAATATTAATTTTTTAAATGTACAAATGATAAGTATGATTGCACTTGGGCAAAATCCTAAGAGTTTCATAGTCTTGAAACTGAGTCAAGCAAACAGAGCACTCTGTTCCTTCATTTAGTCCTTGCCCTTTTTCATAATTGCAAATTGTGATAGCACTAACAACTGATGGCTGAAGACTAACTGTTCTAACACCAATAGACTCTTCTTCTTCTTCTCCTGCTATTTTATTTTTTTGTTGTTGCACTTGTGAAGGAGTTCTTAAGTGGAGCACTGATGTCAGACCATGCTAACAACATTTCTGGAGTGCTGATATTGATTGATCAGTAAAAAGGAAGCAAACGCAGTGAATGTAGACAATAAGCACACACCATAGTCCATATATGTATTTTTAGAGATGTTTAACTATATATAGAGGTTGAATCAAATAAATAAAATATACCTCAATTGAAATTTCATTTAACTGATTAGCAGACTTCCCAATGAGAGTTGTTGCTTCACGATCCCAAAGCAACAAATTTATAAAGCCAGTGTGATCCATTACTTGCACTCGAAGCTTCTACCTGAAAAACACGTTTAGATATGATGTATTGAAACTTTAGTTTATTTAATATTTGATAACAAAATTTGTCCTTATTTTTGTAACTTGCAACTTTAGTTCTTTCACAGTAAATAGTTAAGATTATCAAACCTATGAGTGCCAAAACTATCAAGGCGATCACATTTCTTGCAGTGAAATTTACTTCCAATTTTGTCAACCTTCTTCGAGCATCTCTTGCACCCCAAATATGACCATTCTTTTTCAAGTAGAAGATTCACTACAGTCGCAACAATCCAAATATGTCCTTCCTGAAAAGAAGTCATAAGGGGAAGATTTCAGATGTTAATACCCAACAACAGTAAAGAAAGTGTGAATTTTTGTATCCAATGCTTGCTGAATTTCTTTACATTAACATGGCCTTGTAGTTGCTCAAGTTTTGTTAACTTGAAACTTTTTATTAGTGAAGTTTCAGATTGTAAAATGCTCATAAACTTACTTAACAGGTATTCCAAAAAAAACATATATATGCACATGGCGTAGAAAACAAATAAGTCATTTTATTACAACTAACACTCACACAATTATGTCATTTCCAGAAAATATGTAATATATTATAAGCAAATCAAATTTGACAAAATTACTAAAACAGCAACATATATAAATTCAGATTGCTTCACTACAATCTCAAGGTACATTTTAATAGGCTTACCAATGAAAAATATAATTATGCCAAAGAAAATCAAGAACAAGAAGAAGCCAATCGTAACATATAATCAAGTCTATAAACCTGTAGGAATCACTTTAAAGGCTATCACATTTCAAAACTAAGGCTCTTAGAGAGCTGTACACTCTGCATATGCTATGTAGTATTCAATCCCCTATATAAATGTTTTCCTTTGATTTGATCCTCTCATTTCCTATCAGTTAAATCTTAGTTTTATAAACATACTTCAATCCTTTGCCCGTCTATGTATTCTGAAAACTGTACACAATTTTTTTCAGAGGTTAAAACAACCACAAATAGTATTTTTTATAAATAACAGTGTTATAGATACACAACATAACATTAGTTAAACACTAAATGAGTTTAATAGATTTGTCACCTCCATGCAGTCGACCAATTCGCTAATAGTCTTAACTTCTACAGTTCCATTACCCAACTCATCAGAAACAGAATAACTACGCTGAGAAGGTATTTGACTGATCCGTGGCTAGAGTTTAGCTTTCATTCACACTTGTCATTCGTGTATTTACGCAAGTCTTGTATTATTTATAACAATAAATAGTTATTTGTGTAGTATCCAGCAAAACTTAATTTATGAAATAACTAACCTGGACTTAAAATCATTAGCTTGAGGAAGATCCGGGTTAATCCAGAGCTTTGAGGCATGCCAAGTATTACGCACAGAATATTTGCCTATATATAACTTTAATTTTTGAAACAAAAACTTAACATAAATATATTATCAAATAACATCAGTACAATAGAAATACCTTGAAATTTGTGCGCTTTTATCAACTGCATAACAATTATGACCGGCTGATGGGGTGATCCCTGTAAATGTGGCAAGATTTGGTCAACGAATTCTCCCCAAAATGTTGCAGAGATATTATTCCTCCTTATAAGAAATAAATTAGACTACGTCTATAATCATATTAATATATAACAATTTAATCAGACAACGATAAGTAATGATGTTAAAATATATAACAAAGTAAATTGATAGACGCAATCTTACTCATGATCTTCAAGTTCCACATGCATATAATTGATGGTTTTATCACCTTGGGTATGGGATTCTACCTCACCATAACTTACAACCTCTCCAATGATATCTATAATAATTTAAAAAAATAATCAGGAGAAAGTTTATAAGACATTCAAATAAAAGAACTGCGAACTGAATACTTACCGAAAAGTTCACTTTCTTCAACATCAATTTTGTTTATCAAATACTCATAAGGTTTTAAGTCGAAGATAGTCATACCAAAAAGATGATCATTTGCTTCCTCTACAATTGTCTTATGAGTAAATGCAAACTTCAAATTATGCCGCGTGTATTTAAGTTTTGTATAATTTGGTCCAACCACAAAGTTCTTCATAACGTACAAACCCAATTCTTTTAACTTTGGTTTGAACATACGTATAAGTGACCGACCAACAGTCGCATGAATGCGATCGCCCTAGAATCCAAAAATTCATAATTAATAACATAATGAATTTTTTAGTTTGAAGACTAATATGAGATTGTAGTCAAATTTGTATCAAAAAATAATTTTTTTTCAAAAAGAATGCTTATAGTTTGAAGCAGAATATGAGATTGTACTCAAACTTTTATGAAAAAATAAGTTTTTTTCAAAAAGAATGCACCTTTTGTCTTGAATATTAATTCAAGGAGACGGTGTTGTCTGGTTTGTCGCGGTCGGGAACGTGCCACAATCTCACTATTCGTACCTTCAAATTCCAGTTCATATATATATATATATATATATTTCGAAATATACGGAATGCGAATATTTTTGTATCGAAAAATATATTTTCCATAAAATCGGATTCCACAGTTAGTTGTTATCCGAAATACCTGGCGTAGATGTCGTCGTCTTCAGAAGCGATGCGAAAGAGATGAGAACAAACGATCGGAAAAATCATCTTCAAATTTGAATGTCTCCTTGCGATGGACTAATTTCACATTTGAATGTCTCTATTTCTCCCTCTGTATCCAAATCCAACAAAATTAGGGATCTTATTTTTCGGGTTAGGGTTAAGCTAATTGAAATTCCTAATTTGTATAGGGAGATCAAGATTCCCTCAATATTTTTCGGCGTAGATGAAGCGAAGAAAATGGGGAATTTCGGACAGAATAGATCGAAGATGATAAGGCGTAATTGGTGCTTCTCCAGATTTTGAGGCGTAATGTATGCTGGTGACCGAATATTGGGTCATTTTGAGTCTCACCAAAAACCCTATTATAATATATAATATATATCCTTGTTTTTAGTACAGAATATTGGGTTTTCATTTTATTTTAAATTATCGTTATTTAATGTAAGAAAGAGCAATTTACTCTTTTCCTTTTTTTAACAGTTCATATAGCTTTATTTATTTCATCTTCCTTTTTGTTAAAGTAATTTCTATAGCTTTTTATATCCATAAATGTCGATGGATTTGTTTCATCTTCCTTTTTGTTAAAGTAATTCCTATAGCTTTTTATATCCATAAATGTCGATGGATTTGTCTTGTTTTTTTTTTTTTGCCATAATTATAGAATTCTATATGACATATGCATCTTTATAGGAAATTGATAAGTCTTAATATATTTACTTTCCACTTGTCATTTAAATATGTTGCCAATTGGCATTATAATAATTTGACATTTGGCATATATTTAAGGCAAACTTCTTTTCTTTAATATATATATAGATATAGATTTCACAATTCATTAAGAAAATAACAAATACAAAATAAACTTTACTAAACAATTCTTATTAAATATTTTTTGAGAATTTAACGGTATTAAAAAGATCACAACTTTTTATTTATTTATTAAGATATAACTGAAAATAATTAATAAACTTATTCTAGAATTCCTGAAGTAATAATTATTTTGGGATAATTTTTTTAGCTAAAGCGACAGTTAAAATGAGACAGAGGGAATATACAAGTATAAGTTTTTCTTTTAGCTAAAGCGACAATTAAATGAGATAGAGGGAGTATACAACTACAAGTTTTAGAATAAAAATATTAATTAATACATCTTTTTCATTTTATAGCTTGACTTGGCATAAAATTTAATAAAAAATAATATTTTTAAAAATGTGATTTTAGATATGCCATGACATTTTTATTGCTATAAAAATTTTAAAATTGTTATAGCATTTGTACGGCTCTAAAATTTTCTCATTGAGAATATACATCCAAAGTTGCACTAACAATCTATCGAATTTTTATTTATATTAAAAAGATATTTTTATTTTATTTACTCAAGTAAGGCGTCTTACTTTACGTAGGAGACTTCTAAGTTTTATAATTTTTATTATTTCGTGTACTCTTATTGAGATAATGTTAATCAATTATATTCTTATTCATGTTTTAAGGTAATTTTTGCTATTTTGAGAATTATTTATATGTGAAACTTATACACCCTAATCTAGTGATAAAAATTTATTGGCCATCGCATTAATGCAAGATATATGCGTTTCACACACACATTTATTCTAATACACATAATCAACTACAATATTATGTATTCTTACGCAAAGCATGTTTATCTTCTCACAAGCATACATAAATAGATGTTGTATGGGTAAAAATTACGTATCCTCTCCACGTGGCGTGATCGAAAAGTCCCTCGTGGAAATTAAGATATAGAAATCAAGTGATGGGACCCGCTGCTGAGTTCGTAAGATTCTAAGATTATGGTTATCGAAGGGTCAAGTATTCAAAAGGTGAAATTTGAAAACTCAGTCAATCTTATTTGTAGTAGCAACGTTATGCCAAAATGGAAGCCATTATCGAGGATCCCGCTCCCCACTACTTAATCCACTAGTGTACTTGCTCGAAATTTGGAATGGTAGTTCTCTTCCTACCGCTATAAAAGTCGCCTCAATTCTCCAAGGAGGGATCATTGAAAATTAAATGAAAAACTCTCTCTGAAACAAAATATCATCTTGTTCTACCCTTTTCCTGAGTAAGCTTTGTAATTCAATCATACTCGCGATCGATATCATTCGGGATTGAAAATAGAGAAGAATTTTGTCCGTTGTATCATTCTTTTTAATCTATTTCGTTATTTCTTGTTTGTCTTTATTCATTATCTGCAACCGTTTCGAATCAAATAAATTGCTAGTGGCCCATAAAAATACAAATTTAATTATTTAATCTCAAAATCTGTTTTTAGGTCAAATAGTTTGGCGTCCACCGCGGGGCCTTGGCAATTAAAAGTTTGATTCACAGCCTCTGTTACGTTAATGGTCTCGTCTAACTTTACTTTTCTTGTGTTTATTGCAAGGAGAACACCATGTCCGGAACCAATGAGCAACCCAATGTTCCCGTAATTGGACAAACGGTAACGATCTGAAGGAACCCGAACTTTGGATGATCAGTCTACCGTAACTACGCTCCTTCACGGACGAAATGAGTCACCAGCTAGATCCAATAGCGACTATCCTGATATTCTAGGGCTAGAAAAGAAAGTGGACAATTTCATGTCAAAATAGTAGAAGTTGAATGCTCAAATTGGATAAGCCTTGAAGGTATGGACGAGTGGAGAAACGGTAATGATGGCAACCCCACCTCCAAGGATAGACGCTGATGATGGAACCCCCAATTCCAAAATGGCTCACACAGAAACCTGAGAGCTTTTGAGAGAAGCCGGAGCCGGGTGCTCAGGTATGGCTTTATCTACTGAATGGCAAGATAATATTCTAACCTTGTAGAAGCAACTCAAGGAAAAAAAATGAAAGAATTGAAATTTTTTTTGGAATGCCACTGATCGTTAAAGGGATAGATGTGAACAAGTATTTGCAACAGTCGTGGAAGCCCAATGCGGCCCCCATACCGATCTCGAAGAAATTTATAATGCCTGATATTCCAAAATATGATGGTACTGGAATCCTCATGATCACATCATGGAGTATATAACTGGAATCAAAGGGAACAACCTCATGAAGGAAGAGATCGGATCGGTGCTCGTCAAAAAAATTGGGGAGACGCTTTAAAAAAGAGTTTTAACCTGGTATTCACCTGGACATTCTAATAGTTCTTTTGCTATATTTGCAGTTGCTTTCATCAAAGCCCATTCGGGAGCAAAAGGTGGAAAAACAAGTGAAAAATATCTTCAAGATTATACAAAGGTGGACAGAGTCACTCCCGGACATCATTGACCTATTCTAGAGAGAAAGGATGTTGCCCCCGAAAGTTGAAGACAATTGGGCGGGTATGGCATTCTCCAGGAATCTGAACTCGAACAGTTCAAAGTCCTCGCGAAGACTGAAGGAAAGCCTCCGAGAATTTCCTGCAAAGACATGGAATCGATACATTACAAAGCTCCTACAGATATAAGAATATATCTCGATGCTCCGCCGATTCGAAGTGAGAGATACCCACAGATATGATCGCCGACTGGGAGGAACCGGCATACAAGTTGAACCTAGGTATCGGGATTCCAGAATATTGCACGAACCGTACCCCAAACCCATACGTCATGAGATTGACCAAGGTATACACGTGAAGACAGGAATTCCGGCCGAAGAGATGAGCCACCCATGCACAGGCCTGGAAAAGAATCAGAGACGCCCAGAATTAGTGATTATCGCTCCAGATCATAACTCGCCGACTATGGCTTAGGCGTGAACATGACGGAGTTAGTAGCAGAACATAAGGATATGGGAGACAAAGAAATAGCAGAAAGAGATGAACTCTGATCTAAGCAAGCGAAGCTAGGAATTTTGGTGCGAATTCAATAATGATCACAACCATAAGACTTCAGATTACAGACTCATTGAAGGCAAAGTCGATCGTTTACTCAAGGAGGGATACTTAATGGAACTCTTCAGTGAGAAGACGAAGTTGTCATACATGAAAAATCAGAACAAGGAGGAGCTACCAAAGGTTCCGAATCCTATACGGATCGTCAACGTTATCTTCGGAGGAGGAGAAATAAACAAATTCACCTTCATGGTAGCAAATAAATTTACAAAAATATCTATTTCTCAACCAGAACTGCACTCGACAGACACTAATTGGAGAGAGCATAACATTCGATGATGAGGATGCGCGCAAATTGTCCATGCCACACAACGACGCCCTGGTAGTTACTTTAAAAAAAATTATCTTGACGTGAGAAGAGTTTGTTGACCCAGAAAGTTCAGCCAACATCATCCAGACACGGGTGGTCGAAGAAATGGAGCTCACGGGTTGAACAACTCTAGTGAGATGACTCGTGGGGAAGTGATGTCGCTGACCAACGCCGAATGGTTAACCAAGGATACCCCGTTCCAAGTTGTGGTAGGATATATGGCTTACAACGCCATCCTAGGAAGGCCATGGATTCACAAGATCACGGTGCCTTCAACTGTGCACCAGGTGATAAAATTCCCGTCCAAATGGGGGATATGACAAATCTAAGGAGAACAAAGGGCATCCCCAAAATTCAATTCAATTGCAGCCACAAGCAGTATCTCCAACGAGGAAACTGTCAAATAGCAACTACAGGAAGGTGAGAGTGTAGCTAACATCAATGGAACAGGCCCCCATCCTGATAGAATCATCAAGCCCGCCTCACCAACGGTGGAGGAATAGAGAAGTGATTCTCTGTATTCATTGGCCGGAAAGAAAGGTCTATATCGACTCGGGATTGACTCCCAAGCAGAAGCATAAGTTAATTAAATTTCTACAAGATAATTTGGAATATTTCTCTTGGTCTCATGCAGATATGAAAGGCATCCCTATGGATATCATGGTGCACAAATTGAACACAGATCCAAACCACCAACCTGTGAAGCAAAATAAAAGAAACATTGGGCCAAAACAAGCCCGAGCGGTGGAGGAAGAAGTCACCATGCTACTCAACAATGGCTTTATCAGCGGGGTGAAATACCCGGAATGGCTAGCAAATATCGTGGTGGTTCCCAAAAAGAACGGAAAATGGAGAGTGTACATCGACTATAAAGACCTGAACAAAGCATGCTCAACGGATTGCTTTCCCGTACCAAATATCGACAAACTCATAGGTTCCACAGCTAGTCACGAATTATTAAGCTTTTTGGATGCATACTCGAGATACAACCAGATCAAAATGGAACCAGAGGATCAAGAAAAAACTTTATTTACTATCGAAAGAGGGACCTACTGCTACAACATCATGCTATTCGGATTAAAAAATGCCAGAGCAACGTACCAGAGATTGGTCACTCGAATGCTCTAGGACTATATTAGCAGATTTATGGAAGTATACATTGATGATATGTTAGTAAAATCAGTTTGAGCCGAGACCATCTAGCCCATTTGAAGGAAGCCTTCGAAGACCTTTGAAAATACAACATGAAACTCAACCCAGAAAAGTGTGCCTTCGGGGTCGATTCAGGTAAGTTCCTTGGGTTTCTGGTTTCAGATAGAGGTATAAAAGGTAACCCTGTATAGATCAAAGCAATTAAAAGTATAACCGGAATGCTAAAAACTCAGAAGGAGGTGATGAGACTGACAAGAAAGATAGTAGCGCTCGGGGTGGTTCATATCCCGCTCCTCTGAGAGGTGCCATAAAATATTTGCGGTGCTATAGAAGAACAAGAACTTCATGTGAACTGCCGAATGCCAAAAGGCGTTGCTAGACCTGAAAAGGTACTCGTCCAACCCACCTCTTTTGTCAAAACCCGAATCAGAGAGCGACTCTTGGTTTACCTGGTCATGGAGGAAACCGTTGTAAGTGTTGTGTTGGTCTAAGAAAATGAAGGTAGGAAATCTCCTATTTATTATGTAAGTAGAGAATTAATAGACGTCGAAACCAGGTATTCGCATTTAGGAAAACTTGCACTGGCACTCGTAATGGCTGCACGAAAATTGAGACCATACATTCTATGTCATCTTATTTCGGTGATATCTACTTTCCCATTGAGGAGTATTCTCCATAAGCAAGAACCCTCAGGATGAATTGCCAAATGGGTGGTCAAATTAAGCGCGTACAATATCATGTACCAGCATCGAACCACTATAAAATCACAAGTCCTGGCAGACTTCGTTGCCGATTTTAGCGCTAATATACCCCCCCCCCCCCAGGTGTAGAAGGTGCATTAATAGCTTCTGAGACCATCTTAGGAACCTGGACCCTGTATATCGATGGTTCATCTAATGTGAAAGGATCCGGGCTTGGAGTATTACTCATCACACCGACTAGTTAGACAATCTGGCAGTCGATAAAATACCCTTCAATGACTAACAACGAAGCCGAGTATGAAGTTGTTATTGCAGGACTCCAACTAGCTCGAGGACTCCGCGACTCATAGTTGGTCATCAACCAAGTGCTCTAGACTTATGTAGCTCAGGAAACCTAAATGCAGTAATATCTCGCAAGGGCGACTCAGCTACTAGGCCAGTTTCAAGAATGGAAGGCTGCGCAGATACCCAATAGGAGAACACTGAAGCAGATGCACTAGCCAACTTGGGGTCAGCTTCAGACATCTCCGACTCTGGAGCAAGCTCTATTGTCCATTTATTACGTTCGACCCTCGATCCTAGTCGAGAGGAGGTAAATACCACTAATTTTACTAAATATTGGAGCAATGACTTCATCTATTATTTTTAGAACAGAGCAGTACCCAAAAATAGGAAGGCTTCTCGGTAACTCAAGGTTCGGGCGGCAAGATATTGCCTCGTCAAAAGATATTTGTATCGAAGAACCTTTAACGACCCTTTGGCCAAATGTTTGGGACAGGGAGATATAGATTATGCTGAGAGAAGTCCATGAAGGACACTTACCATTCCGGAAATAGGTCGCTAGTTAGGAAGCTAGTGTACTACTAGCCCCGTATGGAACATGATGCCACAGACTTTGTTAAAATATGTGGTAAATGCCAATATTTCTCGCACTAGCTGCACCATCCAGCCGAACCATTACATTCCATATTATCCCTTTACCATTCATGAATGGGGATGGACATAGTGGAGCCCCTACCTCAAGCTCCAAGTTAGGTAAGATTTTACTTGTGTTAACCGATTACTTTTCGAAATGGGTGGAAACAAGTGCTTACTCACAAATCCAAGAAAAGGAAGTGTATACGGTAAAATCGGAGAGTCCAATTTTCCGTCATTATGGTGCCTCGTAAACATGTTTCACAAGGTGCAAGACTAGGGCCGAGGTTCACCCTCGAGGGCCATCGACGCTCGACCTCGGGGCAATGCAGACCAATGGCTATGTTGGAAAAGTGCGAAGTTCCCAAGGCGCATAACTAGAGCTGACAAAGTCTAGTGTGCTAAAATCAGACCCGAATCATGACTTCAACTAGCTGTCCCATCTCCATATCTTTGTAATAAATGCGTTTGTATTATGTGGGGATTCCCCTCCTATATAAAGGGGATCCTTGTCATTTTGTTAGACTCCCTGGCTCCATATTAAAATATACAAGAACATTCTCTCTGCTCTCTAACACATTCTCTTGAGTCCATTACTCCATTTATTGCTTGCATTCATTGTGTTCTATTTATTGTTCATCATTTATTGCTTATTATTGGCCATAAAGAGCCGTCATTGATTTTACCCTAACTATTAATCGCCCATCGATTACCCCCGATAGCTCCCAGTCGAGCTTCAGACTCGACCCCGAGGCCCTCGAATAAGCAAGCTCGAGGTCCCGACTATCGATCATTCGATTTGGTTATCACCTTGCTCACGAACTCCTATCTCGTTTCTAAGTCTTTCACATAGCATCAACTGCTTAACAACTGGCATAAAAATAGATCACGTATTTTTAGAATCCCATAATCAAATTTAATTGTTATTACCATTTTCACGATAAATAGTTTGGCGCCCACCGTGAGGCTAAAAATAATAGTGATTATTTTCTTGCTGGTTTTACTACACAACGCAAGTTATCTTTCACACTTTTTCTTGCCCAAGATATTCGATTTCAGGTCAAAATGCCTAATTCAGTAGATGGAGGTGAAAACAACAATCCTAAGGACCACGGAGAGAACAGTGTGAATGTTCCAGGTGTTGGTGTACCACCGCAAAACCCTGAGAGTACGCCGGAACCAATTCCCGAATTTACGACCTCATACAACACCCAACACGGTAGTGACGGTCCTCACATTAGTAAGGGAACACGCCGAGAGATTCAGCAGGAAACCCGGAAAAATCTGACACAGGCTGAGAGAGAGAGATTCCTCAGTATGCCGTTCATATGATCATCGGGGGGACCAACATTCCCCAAGGACTCGTGATCAAACGGATAAAAATATCCGCTGCAATAAAAGGGCCGATCCAAGACCGTGTGATCAAAGATACCCTTGCATTCAGCGAGGAAGATTTTGGGACCCTAACACAGCCACGCAACGACGCACTTATAATTTCATTTCTTTCAAATAACATTCGAATTAAACGTGTGCTCGTGGACCCAGGCAGCTCAGCCAACTTAATCAGGTCAAAGATAGTAGAACAGCTCGGGCTGCTTGATCAGATCGTACCCGCCTCCCAGGTCCTCCACGACTTCAACATGGCCGGCGAAATAACGAAAGGGGAGATTGCCCTCTCGGTTGACATGTCCGGTACAGTTTAAAATAGGGCTGCTTATCGGGCAGATTGGGCAGTTATTTACTCTTAACGGTTTGGCTTATCGGTTATCGGCTTTAAAATGTATGAATCCGTTAGCCGCCCGATAAGGTATCGGGCGGATTGGTATCGGTTTCGCTCTTATCGGGCGGTTATCGGGCGGTTTATCGGCCTAGCAAAATTATCAATGATTCTAGGAATCCAGCAGTACTACCAGAAGAAGGAAAATAAGCAAAAAAATTAGGACTTGACATGACTTCGGTTTAAAAAAGAAGACAAGAAATGGCTACTCTTTGCGCTTCTCTTCGACAACAACTTCCTCTTGAAATCATTAAGGTTTGTGAAACGTGTGTTCCTTTTTTCTTTAGATTTTCCAACTTTCCCTCGATCGCAAAAATCGTATTGCACTAATTCTACAAGAGAAGCCAGGTCTAGTCTCATTAATTTCTCGGGGACAGATCTGTTGTGTCATCTATTTAATGTTCATAAAATATAAGCAATTTATGTATGTCATTTTGCTCCGGAAGTGTAATAGATAATGGATCAATTTCTTTTATCTTTGTTAGTGTTGTAATAAATCAGAAACTTTTTATTCAACTTCTTCTTCCAGTTAAATTGAATATATTCCTATAAAAATTTGATCAATTCTATATTCCATTACTGGACTCATTATATATATATATAATGAGTCCAGTAATGGAATATAGAATTGATCAAATTTTTATAGGAATATATTCAATTTAACTGGAAGAAGAAGTTGAATAAAAAATTTCTGATTTATTANTAGGGGTGTTCATGGTTCGGTTTGGATCGGTTTTTCCCTAAAAAGCAACCAAACCAAGTAAGTCGGTTTTTCAAATATTAGAACCAAACCAAACCAATTAAGTCGGTTTTTCTCGATTCGGTTTATGTCGGTTTTTCGATTTTTTCGGTTATTCGTCGGTTTTTCTCTTAAAATATAAGACATACACTACCAAACACATATTCCGGTGATCACATTTTCAATGTAACACTATCAAATCAATTGCCCTTTGAGAAATCTATTATTTATCAAGATATATTGATGATAATTGAATCAAATAGTGATGAATAATTTAAGGACTCAATTAAAAATATGTTATTTTTAACACGAAATGGATTCTTACACTAAACAAAAGAAAACTACCAATCAAACTAGAATGTCAAGGTAAAGAACTATATTAAAAGTGCAAACTATTAACATTTACCATAAACTTTTTGAAACTTTGTATAACAATATACATATTTATAGGTGTAATAATAAATTTGAAATAGCTACTCCTATAGTCGGTTTGGTTCGGTTTTTTTCTGATTAAAACCAAAACCAAACCAAATTTGATCGGTTTTTAAAATTCAAAACCAAAACCAAACCAAACCAAAAAGTATCAGTTTTTTTGGTCGGTTTGGTTTGGTTTTCGGTTTGGTTCGGTTTTTCGGGTTTTTATGAACACCCCTACCAGTAAGCCATTAAGCTTTGGTTCGGTTTTCGGTTTCGGATCAGTTTTGAACACCCCTAGTTCAAAACACCAAGTTCCACATCATCGGTGGTGACATGAGGTATAACGCATTGCTTGGCAGGCCGTGGATAGATAGCATGAGGGCAGTGCCATCAACTCTGCACCAGATGATGAAGTTCCCAACAAAGGATGGTATAACAACCATATATGGAGAACAACTTGCAGCAAAAGAAATGTTCGCGGTTTATCAGTAGGAGTCGAATCCTATACGCTCTACCCCGGATGAGCCTGGGAGCGTACAAACACCCGAAGATGATAAAGAAGATTTCCTCGCTCCTCGGACTTTCGTTGCCCCCGAAGAGTCGGATGCAACGAAATCGACAATTGAAGAGCTGGAGCAAGCTGTTTTGATCGAGCATCTCCCCTATCGGAAGGTATACCTGGGAATGGGATTAACCCTCGAACTCAGGAAAAAACTCATTCAATTCCTTATTAATAACGTCGACTGTTTCGCTTGGTCCCACTTTGATATGACAGGTATCCCGCCGGAAATAACCACCTACCGGTTGAGTGTCGACCCAGGTTTAAACCGGTGAAGCAAAAAAGAAGACCCCAGTCCGAAATAAAACACGCGTTCATCAAGGACGAGGTAACGAAACTCCTTAAAATAGGGTCTATTAGAGAGGTAAAGTACCCCGAATGGCTGGCCAATATAGTAGTAGTGCCCAAAAAGGGAAATAAGTTAAGAATGTGTGTAGATTATAAAGACTTGAATAAGGCATGCCCCAAGGATTCATTCCCATTGCCCAACATCGATCGCCTGATCGATGCCACGGCCGGCCACGAGACCCTCACCTTTCTCGACGCCTACTCGGGGTATAATCAAATTCAAATGAACCTTGAGGACAGGGAAAAGACTTCGTTCATCACAAAGTATGATACCTACTGTTACAATGTAATGCCCTTCGGGCTTAAAAACACAGGGGCCACATACCAACGTCTAGTTAATAAAATGTTCGAGCATCAAATAGGCAAATCCATGGAAGTATATATTGATGACATGCTAGTTAAGTCCCTGCGCGCAGAGGACCATTTGACTCATTTGCAGGAAACATTCGACATCCTCGGAAGTTACAACATGAAGCTTAATCCCGAGAAATGTGCCTTCGGAGTGGGTTCGGGCAAATTTTTAGGCTTCATGGTGTCGAACAGGGGGATTAAGATCAACCTCGATAAAATCAAGGCCATCAAAGAAATCACGGTGATAAATAATGTAAAAGCAGTACAACGGCTGACAGGACGGATAGCGGCTCTAGGCAGGTTCATATCGAGGTCATCGGACAGAAGCCATCATTTCTTCTCTTTACTCAAAAAGAAAAACAACTTTGAGTGGACTCCAGAATGCCAACACGCCTTGGAAGAATTGAAGCGATATTTGACCAGCCCGCATTTGCTCCACACGCCGAAAGAGGATGAAATGCTGTATTTGTACCTGGCCGTATCTGAGATAGCGGTAAGTAGTGTGCTGGTTCGAGAAGAGCAAGGTACGCAATTCCCTGTCTATTATGTAAGCCGGACCCTGGGGGATGCCGAAACCAGGTACCCGCACCTGGAAAAATTAGCTCTTGCGATAATAAGCGCATCACGAAAATTGAAGCCTTATTTTCAGTGCCACCGTATTTGCGTTTGAACAACGTACCCTCTTCGTAGCATATTAAACAAGCCCGAATTATCGGGCCGATTGGCCAATGGGCCATCGAACTTGAGGGATATGATATCGAGTATCAACCCCGAACGGCCATCAAGTCCCAAATTCTGGCGGATTTCGTGGCCGACTTCTCGCCCTCCCTCGTGCCCGAGGTAGAAAAGGAGCTCTCACTAAAATGGGCACATCTTTCGGGGTGTGGACCCTGTTCACCGACGGCGCCTCGAGCATTAGAGGATCCGGACTCGGTATAGTCCTGAAGCCACCCACGGGCGGCATGATCAGGCAATCTATAAAAACTGCAAGGTTGACTAACAATGAAGACGAGTATGAGGGTATGATTGCAGGTCTGGAATTGGCCAAAAGCCTGGGAGCTGAGATCGTCGAGGCAAAATTCGATTCACTTCTGGTAGTAAATCAGGTAAATGGGAGCTTTGAGGTCTGAGAAGACAGGATGCAAAGGTACTTGGACAAAATCCAAATCACATCACACCGTTTCAAAGAATGGACCCTGGTCCATATACCCCGAGAGCAGAACAGCGAGGTCGATGCCCTCGCTAACCTGGGATCATCCGTCGAAGAGGACGACCTACTCCCCGGGGCCGTTGTTCAGCTATCCAACTCAGTGGTCGAGGAAGGTCATGCCGAGATTAACTCCACTAGCCTGAATGGGACTGGAGAAATAAATATATTGACTATCTGAAATAGGGGTGTACATGGACCGGGTTGGTTCGGCTTTTATCAAAACCAAACCAAACCAACTATATCGGTTTGGATTGGTTCGGTTTTGTCGGGTTTTTCGGGTTTTCGGGTTTTTTTGTTACATGAATATTACTTAGTTAAAATTATAGATAAAGCTTTGATAAGTGAATATATGTTTAGTAAATATGGAAAAAAATTGACAAACATATGATCTATTAAAATATTCTAATGGGAGATTTTTTTTAGTAACACATGATAGTTATTTTCTTAGTCGTCTAACAATAATTTTTCATTAATTTACGCTTTCAAGGTTAATACATGAGAGGATCCCAAATATTTCTACATTTTCTAAAGAAAATTCACTATAAAGTCTTTAAAATATAAATAAAATTTATATATTTATATGTCGGTTTGGTTCGGATTTTTTTACTCAATACCAAACCAAGTCAAACCAAACCTAGTCGGGTTTTTAATCGGTTTGGTTTGGTTTTTCGGTTTGGTGTGGTTTTCCGGTTCGGTTTGAACAGCCCTAATCTGAAAGATGGGAACCTACCCACGGATCCGAAAGAATCGAGGGCCCTGCGCACCAAAGCAGCTCGTTTCTCGCTCGATGAAAGCAGAACTCTTTACAGGAGAACCTTTGACGGCCCTCTAGCCGTATGCCTAGGGCCAGGAGATACCGATTATGTGCTCCGGGAGATCCACGAGGGGACCTGTGGAAATCACTCTGGTGCCGATTCCTCAATTCGAAAAATAATGAGGGCAGGCTACTATTGGGACAACATGGAAAAAGACACTAAGGAATTCGTCTGAAAGTGCGAGAAATGCCAGAGATTCGCCCCTATGATTCACCAACCTGGCGAACAACTACATTCGGTCTTGTCGCCATGGCCGTTCATGAAATGGGGAATGTGCCGATTCGGGATTCCCTCCGAGATAACATGCGATAATGGGAGGCAGTTCATCGGAAGCAAAATAACACAATTCCTCGAGGATCACAAAATCAAAAGAATCTTGTCGACACCCTACCATCCGTGTGCAAACGGCCAAGCCAAGTCCACAAACAAAACCATCATCCAAAACTTAAAAAAGAAGCTGGAAAGCGCTAAGGGAAGATGGAGAGAAATATTGCCCGAAGTACTATGGGCGTACCGAACAACTCCAAAATCGAGCACGAGGGAAACACCTTTCTCCCTAGTGTATAGTGTCAAGGCTTTGATACCAGTGGAGGTCGGGGAACCAAGCGCCAGATTTTGACATGCCACTGAGAGCTCAAACAACGAGGCCATGACTACGGCCCTCGAACTATTGGATGAAAAGCGAGAAGCCTCGCTGATCCGAATGGCCGCCCAAAAGCAAAGAATCGAAAGGTACTATAACAGAAGGACAAACCTCCAACATCTCGGAGTTGGGGACTTGGTCCTAAGAAAAGTGACCCTCAACACCCGTAACCCTAATGAAGGAAAGCTAAGCCAAAATTGGGAAGGACCGTACCGCGTCCTCGGAGTAATCGGAAAGGGGTCTACAAGCTCGGTACCATGGAGGCGAACAACTTCCAAGCAACTGGAATATATCAATGCTGAAACGATACTACTACAAGGGTGTCCGATTGAAAATTCCGAAACACCCTCGAGCATGCATTGCACTCTTTTCCTTCGACCGGATTTTGTCCCTAGAAGGGTTTTACCAGCAAGGTTTTTAACGAGGCAACACCTACATGCTACCTGAGAAGGGCTCAACAAAGTATTCAAGGCTTCTTTCCAATTAGCCTCGAATACTGGGGGGCATCCCCCCGAAGGGTCACCTACCCGAGAAACCCAAGATACGCCAACTGGGGTCTCGATAGGAAAATGATGTACCGGGCCAAACGGTTGAACGAAGCGTGTCCGTATAGAATGGCCAGGCCCTTGGCAGCGAAAACATGTATACTTGTACCAAGTAATCAAAGAATACTTTCCATCAAAGCATTTCACGCTTCAAAAGAAACTCGACATTCCTATAAAAGTGGCTCCTCTATCAAAAGCGCCCCGAACACTCGGGGACTGATGTCAAAAACTCAAGGCCACATGACCTCCAGGTCGGAGCTCCAAATTCATAAGGCCTCTACGAGGCAATATCAAAGTCATAAAATGGCTCCAAAGCCAAAATCGCCCTGAACACTCGGGGGCTGGCGTCAAAATCTCAAAAATCACACGGCCTCCGGTTCAGAAACTCCGAAATCGTAAGCCCTCAATGAGGCAATATCAAGTTTACAAGTAATGGCTCCCGAACCAAGATATCCTCGATGACTCGGGGACTGTCTCTAATCGCCACTTACCAAAAAATCCGAAGCCATAAGACCCCAAGCGGGCAGCCTCGGTCTCGTAAGACGTACATAAGGCATCGACGATATCTGTAAGACCTCAAGCAAGGCATGAACCATACTTGTACCAAGTATCCAAACTGTAAGACCTCAAAGGCATGTAAAACTTGTAAGACCTTACTAAAGTCATAAACCCGATTCAAAGTTAAGGCTATATATCGAACTTATAAGACCCCTAAAAGGCATACCCTCGATATAGACGCCGAAACTACTTCACTCAGGACTAAAAATGGCTCCGGCCAAACACAAATGACTACGGTCACAAGGCTGTACCAGCCAAACTAACGCAACTCAGGGACGCCCGACCGTCGCTGCAAAATCACAGGCCTTCAATTACTTCGAATCTACTTCAAAAAGAACCGGCTAAACAAGCTACCCTCGACATAGGTAACAGAGCTTCGACCATGTCAGCTCCAAATCACAGGCTTCGAGATACTCAGCCTCCGAGCCAAACCTCCCGAGGTGCTCGAGCATCGCCATACAACGGCTCATAATCGAGTTTTTTATCAAACCATCGAAGAGTCAGGCTAACACAATCTCAAAAATCCTTAACGAGGGAAAAATAAAGCCTATATTAAAGGTCGCATCGACCCAAAGCGTAAGAGCCATTGTCACCAGCTCACATAAAAGGTCGCATCGACCCAAAGCGTAAAAGCCATCGTCGCTAGCCCATACAAAAGGTCGCATCGACCCAACGCGTAAGAACCTAAGGGCCAACTTGAAATTTAAAAAACTTGAGGGGTGACTGAGCTCGAGTCGAAACCCGGCTCGGAGATTGAACCCAAAATAGTTAACTGAAAATGCCTGAGAGCAAAAGCATAAGAGCTCAAATGCCAGCTTATACTAAAAGGGCGTACCAACCCGATGCGTAAGAGCCACTGCCGCCAGCACTAAAATCTAAGGTCGTACCGACCAGGTGCATGGGAGCTAGGTCTAACCCGAGAACGCTCGGGGACTGACCTTCGACCGTTACGAGCCGCTCAGCTGCAGCAAAAATCCGAGGGTCTAATCCATGATCTGAAATCTCGGATAGGAAAAATCCAAAGGGGGCACAAAGGGATAGGAAACAAAAAGCCTTTTATACATATTGCTCGCAGAGGCATGTTTACAAGGCCTATAAAAACCCTTATAAAGAAGGAACCAAACAAAAGCCTAATCTGTCATCAGGCTTACATGTTCGATGGCTCCGCCGGGGGTTGGACCCCAATGATTTCGGCTACAAATTCGGGTCCTTCAACGGTCTCTTCCCCTCTTGGGGCTCCACCTTCATTCCCGTCATCTCCTGAGCCACTGGCCGACGCACCTCCGAAAGTAGACAAGGCAGCGCCCTTCTTTTCTAGGGTCCTCACCCTCTCGAGATCGGCAGACAAGTTGATACCTCCCGCGTATATATCCCCAAGAGCTTGCCTCCGAGATTCCAACCGAGCACGATCCACACTTGAGTCAATTTTAGCTCGGCCTTCTCAGGAACTCTCCCGGCTTGAGCATTTATCGCAACGACAACCTTTCTATGCAAAGATATAAGCGTTTCGGCTTCAGTTTTGATCCCGGATAATGCAGCTACTAGCTCAAAATGGAGACCCCTATACCTGTCATTGTCTGACCTCGCGTCACGAAGCTGACGCCCAACTAAGGCCACTTTTTCCTGGAGGGCATCCCTCTCAGAAGTTATATCTCACCACACGCCGTTTGAGGTTGGAGACTTCAGAGTCTCTGGTTCGGAGCTCCTCCCTCAGCAGGGCACCTTCCTTCTCAAACTGCATGAATCAGACCCAAGATGTTAAAACACTAAGACCTGGCAAACATTCAGACAGTAGCAAACAGAAACTAGGTAACCTGTTCAACAAGATGAGCCTTCTCGCGCTCATGACGGGTCACCTCAGCCTAAAACTGGGCAAAGTTCTGACTATAAAGAACCTTGGCCTGAGCCATGAAAAGAACAAGTTAGAAAGACGAGTTAGAACGACGGAGATCAGAATGACAGGCGGGATTTAAAAAAACTACCTGCTCACAAAGCCTGCTCATCTTGCCAAAGACGAGTGGAGCATCGATCTCGGGAATTCCCTCAAAAATGGTTGAAGGCCCTTCAAGCGCACCTCTGCCTCTGATAGGCACCCCCGTACCAGAAGATTCTTCATTCGGGACATATTGCATTCCCTTAGGGGGTAACGTCGTTCCCTGAGGGGAATCCCTCACGAGAACAGCACCAGCAGGGTCAACCAGGACCATCTCCTGTACATTAGGGGCTCCAAAGCTAGGCTCCTCCGAACCACCTACCGAATGTGTCTCAGCTCGAGGGGTACTTTGGTCGTCGGCCGGCTCGGGGACATTACCCGATACTCCCTCAGTGGCCTCTCCATCCCGAAGTTGAACCACGACGACGTCAAGCTCCGGCTCGAGAACCACCATCTCTACGGCCTGAGGATCGGTCAGGTTTTCCCCTCCTTCGGGCGACATCAAAAAGTTGTTTTTACCCCTCGCCTTCGACTCGAGGACTTCCTGCTGCTTTCGGAGTTAGGGCTGCCGGGTCAGCCTTAGTTTTTTCCACCTTGATCTTCTTGGATTTCGAAGGTTTATTCGATGGATCCCTTTGTCTTTTCTTCCCTTCATCGGGTACCAAAGCGCCCTCCTCACCAAGCAATATTCCCTTCATCAGGGGGACCTCCCCCAGACCTACACAAATGTAAGAGGTGAGCATAGGGCGTGAGAGCGCTATCAGTAGCGCTTCAGATTGAAAGATACAACTGCAATTGGGGTGAAGGCTCACCAAGGTCCTTAGCTTCCCATCGAGCTTGAGACAGATTACGCCACACTCATTCAGCGTATGGGCAAATCGAGTCCAGCTGACCGACCCAGCCCGAGAGGTCCGCGACCGCGCTAGGGTAAATTGTTGTGGCTGCATTAGCAGAAGAAATTAAGTGTGTGAAAAAATATACACAAAAAGAAGTTAGGGAATAATAGATAATATATCCGCTTACGTTCCGTGTTCCACCTGTCGCGCCCCCTTTTTTTCCCCCTCTCGCGGGGAGAAGTCCGGGTTTCGACATTCACGGGGTGTAATGACTCATTTCCTTTTTGGGAATTGGGTATTTGAAGAGTCGCCACCTAACGGATTATGGTGCGTTAGGGCACCTAGAGCGATTAACTCTTGGGTTGGTTTGCATTACCAGAGATTAGGGTAAGGGCTCGAAATAACCTCGAGGGGAAGGTGTTAGGCACCCCTCTTGGTCCAGAACTGTGGGTCCCGGCCGAATTTATATTCACACATTAGTCCATAAATAAACAATTGAAGCAAATAATTGCAAGTAGAGCATGTTGGGCATTGTATAAAATAGGAATTTAAACAGGTTGTAGAAAAAAAAAGAAAATAGAGTTTCAAGCAAAGAGGATTTGGGGAGAGGGAGGTCCTAGGTTGGTTATACTATAGGATCACATCAGTACAATGCCCGGTAATCACTCTTTGGAAAGGGGCTACGCGTGGCATTAGCGCAGCGGTCATCATATCCATATATACCCTTTTCCATCCCCTTAGTGGTCATGCAAAGCGAGTGTTGGTCAGCGATCTCTATTGCGTGCTGCTACCCGACCCTTCTTAATAGTCCTGGAGGGAGTTAGGACCTCTACCTATAGGTGGTTCTAGACGTACCCCTAAGGTTTTAAAGGGCAAAATTCTAAGGCGACAATCAAAACATGTAGGACTTTACACATAATGGAAGCAGATAAGAGGCTCAAAATTTCCTCCTCAAGTAAACATACAAGCAGCTTGACTCAAACACAGTCAAGGTCTTTATCAATAAAGTCCTAAAGCAGGATCTCTAGGTGACCATGCAGAAACCAACAAACCCTTTTAGGTTCAGAAATTATACCCTAGCAGTTGCCTAAGGACTCTTTTAAAAGTTATTAGAATCAGAAACATTAAACGATGGAGAAAGAGCTTCAGGGGAATGCAGTTTTGAAAATGCCTTATGGCTTGCCTATATGCAGTATACTGTGTCTATATTAATGCAGAAATAATAGGTTTTCGAGATAGACTCCTTTAATACCTATAAGCATGGTATCTAATGGGATCGATGCAATTTTGAAAAAACTTGTTTCAGAAAATGTTAACGCTTAGTAAGACCAGCTTTAGAAATGAACTAGGCGTAATGAAATTGATTTATTAGGCTGAATTAAATTACCAGACAGAATTGCGAGTATAGATCCCTATAGGCATGATATCTAGGCGTATTACTGATTTTAGTCGATTTGCAGCAACTTACAGAAAGACTTATTAAAACTGAATCAGAGTTGAGTCCAATAGGCATGACATCTACTGATTTAAGACATGATGGTTTGGAGCCTATGAACATGGTTTTTAATATGACAAAATGCAGAACCATAGGAACATGATTTCTACTGATGCAAACGAAATCAGAAGTGAGATCCTATAGACATGATTTCTATTAGGCAAAGCAATCAGATCTAAAAGAATAAATCCCTATGAGCATGTTTTCTATCGAGTAAAGCAGGTAGATTTTAAAAGTGAGATCCTAAGAACAGGATTTCTACACATATTACCCCATAAAGTATACATCTACCCACCCCTTTTTACTAAATGCCCCAAATATCTGTTTACAAATTATTACAGGCCAATGAATGAATTACATAAGTAAAATAGAAAATCAAGAAGCTATTCTATAGGGAGCCTTTCAATTAGGCCCGAGTTTCCCAAAGCCTCCAATGGTCTCATATACCTCAATTCCATAGACAAATCAGAGTCTAGGTGCATTAAAGTTCCCTAAGGGCCTCAAGAACCCCGGGCAATGCTTACACCTAGACTTAGCAACCAAGAATTGAACCAGTGCAATGTGGAAAGGCCAGCCTTAGTATGCCAGAGTTCAGAGGACTCTCAAGAGGATCCCAAGGCAGTACACATACTAGAGGGGGCAGAACTTATTGACTAAGAGTAAAGTGGAAGTGCAGGACACAAGTTGAAAAGGGTTATTAAAGACTGTATTGGAAAGTCTGTTTTGAAAGCAATTAGTAAAGCAACAAAGATTGTTGGAAAAGAGGTTGGAGTAGTAAACAAGCACCTTAAGAAAAGATCACATACAGCTAGTTTATAGAATTCAGCAGTCATACAGGGGTCAAGGGGTTGGGGATACATAGACATTTGGTTGCACAACCCAGCAAAGATCTTAAGATTGGTTAGGACATGCTCAGAGATAGTTGACTCTGGCATAATCACACACCAGTAAGGAGAAATACAAAAACATAGAAGGGGTGATAAGGATTTGGGGATTCATAGGATGGTAAGAACACAAGAAGTAAAGACAACTGTCAAGGCATGCTTTGAAACACATAAGGGAATACATTGATCTAAAGGGAAGGGGAGACATAGTAGCATGCTGATAATGTAACTTAACTACAAATTTTACAACAAAACCACAAGTAGAAGCAAGCTAGAAATAAAAGAAACTGAAACAATAAGAGAAACAAATTGTTGTTGGAGCTTTAAATCAAAACCACGACATACCAGTGAAGGTAGAAGTAAGCAAAATGAAAGAACCAAAGAGCACAGATGATTAGCCTTAGCTTGCCGCCGGCTAATAGTAGCAAGTAGCACAAGAGAGAGGGAGAGCAGAGATTTTTACTAAGAGGAGTAGTTTTTTTGAAAACCAAGTGTTCGTCTCTGTTAATGAAAGACTTAGGGTATTTATAGTTTTGAAAATAGGCAGAAAATAAGGTAACAAGTAAAGGTTTAGCATAATTATGGAAGTAATCACAATTAGAATTCAATTAATACAAGTACTCCCCTTTAATCAGGGAATCACACCTTAAACGGATACCAACAGGGATAATCAAGGAAAGAAAATCAGTTGAGAAAGACTGATTTTTACCATATAAAGGATAGTAAAAGTATAGAGCATATGACTGAGTCTAAGTACAAAATATACCAATTAAGGAAAGGATTCAGTAAGAGTGAAGTACCACAACAAATAAGGAAACGAAATCAGTCAATTTAAACAGACGAGTAGAACCTTAGGGTTTTGAAGGAAAATCTTGCAATCAAACCATGAATTAAGGAAATCAGAATCAATCAAAAGGGAGTCATGACTCTGCACTTCAACATATAAGTAAAGAAGAACGAACAGGCGTAGCAAACAGGTAAGGTCAGCCATATAGACAGAAATAAGCAAGAGATGAGCAAACATAATCATACAGAAGGACATAAGCAGGCTAAAGACTCACGAGAAAACCCATACGAAGCATGGTAACCAACACAAACTTAACAATATCAAATAGTCATGCTAACACACAGAACCAAAGCAAAGAAAGGTCTTAAAAGTTGGGGCTTTTAACAGAGTCGAGTTAAAAACAGTATGAACATAGGATCAGTCCAAATAAGCAATGAAAGAGGTTTAATCATAAAGAAAATCGATTAAACCAAGTGTAGAAGGAACTCCGAGAAAACCCTAATTTTTAAAGAAGGCAAAATGGTTTAAAAATTGAGGATCTTTCAAAAGAAGTTCGAGAATAGTGCAAATCATAGGAAAAACAGACTTAAAGCATTAAAAGTAACACTTATAAGAGATTCAAACGAAAGTTAGGGTTTCAAAAGGAAACCCAAATAGAAACGAGAGAACCTGTTTTAAAACTCCATAAATCGTAACATATATGGTGCGATTTTGCACAAAATCACACCAGAGAAGCCACGAATGACAGAAACAGAAACCCTAGGTCCAAATCGGCATGGCCCAGGATCCTTGAAGGCCTCAGAGATGATGAGCAAGGCGATGATAGACCCATTGGAGGCTTGGGGTTGAAAGGTGGTCACCGGAGAAGGCCGGAGAAGAAGGTCGGCGGTTGAAAGCTAGGGTTAGGTTGATAGTGCTTGAGAGAAGAGAGGATTTCAAGGCGGCAGGGTTTTGGAAATGAGTAGGGTTAGGGGGGTCGTTTAGGAATTAAAAAGGAAAGGGCGTGTGTAGACCGTTGATCTAGGAGATCAACGGTCAGGATTCAACCAGGTAGGTGGGTTGCGGGTTTGAGTAAGGGTTTATAGGGTCTGGGTCGGGTTATTTTATAGGAAATTGAGCTGGGGATTGGGTCCAATTTGGGCTACAATTGAAAGCCAAATTTGGCTATGATTTAAATAGCCAATTTTCCCTATTTTAATTTATAATAAATAGTAGGTAATTCCTGGAAAATAATTTAAGGTGCCAAAATGATTCAAAATACATGATTAACATTTTAAAAATATAGGGACCAATTTTATGCATAAAAAATATATTTATTCCTTAAAATGGGCTAACATTGCAATTATATGCAATTTAACTTTAAAAATACTAAATGTAATTATAAAAATGTATAAAAATATATTAGCAATTTTTTGACATAAGTACAGAAATTAAATGAGTAAATAATCATAACAATAATTTGGAAAATATTTATTGGGGATTTTATGAATAAAAGGAAAAAAATAAATCAATTTAAACCCTTAAAATTATGGAAAAAATAATAAAAGCCTTGTGCATGCTTATATATGCATATATATGCATATTTAAAATATATAGGGAAAAATTGGGTATCAACAGCTGCCCCTCTTTACCCAGGAAGGATGGAAGAGTTTTCGGGTAAAGAAATGATGGCCAATTTTGACCGGATGGGATGCTTTGACAGACATAGGCCGAGCTCCGATTTCCGAGTTGCCTACATATCCCTGGTTTTGCAGGAATCAGGCCATGTGTAGTTCTGGATTCACCTGCGGAGTATGCTGATGAAACTATTGTAAGAACGGACACGAGATGTGGAAGCAGCTACAATGAGCGGTTAAGGCTCGGGACGGTTAGAGGGAACTGGAGCGAGATTGCTCCTGCTAGGATAGCGGTTGTTTGCTGGATACCTGCAGATAAAAGATGCTACAAACGTATTTGCAAAAATTTAAACATGATACAGATTCCCTTGGGACCATGAAGGTTGTCTTCGGACGGTTAAAGATGATGTCCTTGGACCATGACGTCCTGGGCCATGAATTGTTTAATGAGGGATTCGCAGGCCATGAAATGATGTTCTCGGGCCATGAAAATGGTGCCTCTGAACCATGACGCCTTTGAATGAATCATATGCAAATTTGGGGGATCCTCAGGCCATGGCATGGTGTCTTCCGGCTATGAAGATGGTGCCTTTAGACTATGACGCCTTTGGACAGATTGGCGATGTTTCAGCACATGATATGCAATAATATGATGTAACGAGACAAGGTTTAATCTTGCAAAGTAGAGGGAAGAGCTTAGCTTGATTGAAAAGCAAGTAGATAGTAGTAGAAAATAGAGCAATATTGGTGCAAAGAGGGACAGTGCTTAGTCCCGTGCAAGCGGGGAGGCAGGGATAAGCCTTATGCAAAAAATGGAGGCGGAGCTTAGCCTCATGAAAACGTGTATTCAGGGCTTAGACTCATGCAGGTATGGACACAAGGATCAGCCTTACGCATATATGGGGTCAAGGATTAGACTCATGCAAGGAGAAGGCAGTGCTTAGTCTTATGCAAAATGGAGGTGGAGCTTAACCTCATGCAAGATTCGGGACTGGGCTTAGTCCTATGCGAATGGAAGGCGGAGCTTAGCCTTATGCAGATATTGAGTCAGGGCTTAGACTCATGCAAATATGGAGTCAATGATTAGACTCATGCAAGGAGAAGACAGAGCTTAGCCTTATGCAGATATGGAGTCAGGGCTTAGACTCATGCAAATATGGAGTCAGAGATTAGACTCATGCAAATGTAGAGTCAGAGATTAGACTCATGCAAATATGGAGTCAGGGATTAGACTCATGCAAATATGGAGTCAGAGATTAGACTCATGCAAATATGCTCATGCAAATATGGAGTCAGGGATTAGACTCATGCAAATGTGGAGTCAGGGATTGGACTCATGCAAATATGGAGTCAGGGATTAGACTCATGCAAATATGGAATCAGAGATTAGACTCACGCAGATATGGAGTAGAGATTAGACTCGTGCAAATATGGAGTCAAGGATTAGACTCATGCAAGGAGAAGGCAAATAAGGGTAGAGTATGTCTTAGCTAGGATATATTCAGTGTCTGATGGCCGGATGAATGGTGAATTTGCTTTGTGTATACATGCTTCGCGAATGCTACCGCTACGTCAAATATGCCTGCGCTCAAAGAAAAATCGTAAGTTTTATGAGGGAGATTGGTTCTTGCTTTGTCTGCCGACCTTGCTCTGCTCTGCTTTGGAAGCCCCCCTTCGAGTTCCCCTAGGTAGCATCTGACCGTTATGAAAAAATAGAATTTTCGAAAAAAATATGCATTCATTGATAAAATAGAATCGTTTTGGAAATGTATTGATATATCAAGTAATTTTTGATGAACTAGCGATTGTGACACATCTCAAAGGCATTGTAGCTCTCTTATGTTGGAAATTTGAGGGTCCTCCTCAAAATTTGAGGGTCATCCCAGTTTGGTAGATGATTTTTAACTATTTGCGGATGGCTGACCCTGCTGAATCTTCTTCGGAATTTTGAGAATCCTTCTCAAAATTTCGCCCCAGTTCTAGACTGATTGCTGACTTCCTGGCATGTGATGGCGCTGGCTGGACTTGCTTCGGAATTTTAAGGACCCTCCTCAAAATTCTGCCCCAGTTTCTGATTTTGGGGAAAATGAGAATTTTATTATGATATGACCGAACCCATAAGGCTTCCTACATATCCCTCTTAAACGGGAATCAGGTCAAGCGTAGTTCAATTACATCAGAAAAGAAATGAGAAATAATCTAGGCATAGTATCTCTTGACTGCGTCTGAATTGATTGGTTTTGGCCAGATTTCTCCGTCCATTTCTGCAAGTATGAGTGCTCCTCCTGTCAGGACCCTGTGAACCATGTACGGACCTTGCCAGTTGGGAGATAATTTCCCTTTGGACTCATCTTGATGCGGGAAGATTTTCTTCAATACCAACCGTCCTGGTGCGAATTGTCTCGGTTTGACTTTTTTGTTGAAAGATCTGGACATTCTGTTCTGATAAAGTTGGTCGTGACATACTACGTTCATTCTCTTTCCATCGATAAGGGCCAATTGTTCAAAGTGGCTCCTTGTCCATTCCGCATCGCTGAGTTCAGCTTCCTGTATGACTCTCAAAGAAGGAAACTCTACCTCGGCTGGGATGACAACCTCGGTACCATAAACCAGCATGTAGGGGGTTGCCCCGGTTGACGTGCAGACTGTGGTGCGGTACCCTAACAGAGAAAAGGGTAACTTCTCATGCCACTTCTTGTGATTCTCTACCAATTTCCTTAGTATCTTCTTAATATTTTTGTTGGCGGCTTCTACGGCTCCATTCATCTGAGGTCTGTAGGTGGTGGAATTCTTGTACTTGATTTTGAAAGTTTCACATATAGCTTTCATCAGATCACTGTTGAGGTTGGCGGCATTGTCAGTAATAATGGACTCAGTCCCGTCTCCATGAATTATTACCTCCTGACGGTTCCATTCGAATTTTACGGCTTGATGTAGTGTGGAGGGCAAGCATGGATCCATGGGTGGCCCAACAAAAGATTATATGAGGCTGGTATGTCAAGCACTTGGAACTCAACGTCGAACCAAGTTGGTCACATCTATAAACAAAGATTGATTTCCCCGATCGTGGCCCTCTAGGACCTATCAAAAGCCTTCACATTCATGCTTCCGGTCCATATTTCATGGAAACCTTTGTCCAACCTTTTCAGGGTGTCCAACGGACAAATATTTAGACTCGAACCTCCATCAATCAGGACCCTGGCAAAGAACTTGTCTTCAAATTGTACTGTAATATGCAAGGCTAGATTGTGATTCCGTCCCTCGGGCAGCAGCTCATCTTCGTGGAAGATAATCTTATGGCTCTCCAGCACCCGACCGACCATGTTGGCCATTTCTCCACCAGTGATATTATTGGGTACATAAGCCTCGCTCAGTGCTTTCATCAAGGCGTTCTTGTGTGACTCAGAGTTCTGCAATAGTGACAGGATAGATATCTGAGTAGGGACTTTGTTCAGGTGGTCAACAACAGAGTACTCCTTCGCCTGTACTTTTCTCCACAGGTCATCTGGCCCAGTCTCAATAATAGGTTGCCTAGCAGTGGCTTCCTTACTTGAACCTCCTAGGTTTTTCGGTGTATAGACTCTTCCGGTCCTAGTCATTCCCTGTGCCAGGTCAGATTCCTCTACCTTGGCCTTCCCCTTCCGCCGAGCCTTAGCGACATAATCCCAGGGTATTGCTTTTGAGTTGAGTTGGGGTGTGGTTGATACTGTCACAGTGAAGGGTGTGACCACTTCTTCTTCAAATGGAGTGGGGGTGGCTGCGGGCGGAGCCACATCCACCTCGAGCGGATCTGATATAGTTACCTAAACTTCGATCGGTGCCTGAGTTTGAACAACGATAGTAGTAAGCGTGACTACGACCTTAGAGTCATCGCCTTCCCGAATAAGCCCGATCGACCCTTCAGGGTCCCATTCTTCATTGGTTTCTATCACATGTATACCATCACTTTTGTGATCGGGGAGAGGATTGTTGCGGATATTAGGTAAGGCCTCATTTGCTTGTATGACCTTATTGTCAATTAACGTTTGGATCTTATCCTTCAATGTCCGACACTCAGCTGTGGTGTGCCCTTTCATACCGGAATGGTATGCACAAGTCTTGTTCGGATTGACCCACTGGGATGGGTTTTCTAATGCCATTGCCGGAACAGTAGTGACATAACTGGTAGCTTTTAAACTTTCATATAATTGGTCAATGGGCTCGGCAATGGCGGTATACTGTCTGGGTGGCTTGCGGTCAAAGTTTGGTTGTGGTCTTGGATAATTTTGACGAGCTGGTGATTGGAAGTAGGATAGTTGGGAGTTATATATGTGATGGAGAGAGGCTGGTTGGAAGTATCTGGGGGATGAAGGTTGATATATGGGCGGTGGTGCTTGGTACGTGGGTGGAGGTGTTTGGTATGTGGGTGGAGGTGTTTGATAGACAAGCGGGGATTTTGGGCCCTGGGCTACTATTACTGCCCCAGCATCTCTCTTCTTTGATATGCCACCTGACTGTAGTGCTTTATTCATGGCTTGCAAAGCCTCGAAGTTTGTTACCATTCCGCTCTTGATCCCTTCTTCAATCCTTTCTCCAAGTTTGATGGTGTCAGAGAATTTGTGATTTTCTATAATCATCAGCCTCACATAATATTGCGGGTCCTCTGCCCCGACGAATAATTTATTCATCTTTTCTTCGTCCAAGGATGGCCTGACCTTGGTGGCTTCCGACCTCCAGCGAGTAGCATATTCACGGAAGGTCTTAGTGGGTTTCTTCTTGAGGTTCTGATTGTAGAAGACATCAGGTGCATTCTCTGTGTTGAACCTCAACCGGTCCATGAAATCTAATGCGATGCTTACCCAATTTGACCATTTCTTGGGATTTTGGCTGATATACCAAGACAGCGCATCCCTAGTAAGGCTCCTCATAAAGAGCTTCATTCGGATCTTTTCATCTTTCCCGACCCCGACAAGTTTGTCACAATAAGTTCTGAGATGAACCCTGGGATCACCTATACCATCGAACATTTTGAACTTGGGAGGTTTGTACCCCTCCGGCAGTTCGACATCCGGCTGTATGCACAAGTCCTCATAGTTTAAACCCTCTATTCCTCTTCGCCTTCAACACCTTGAACTCGGCTTGTTAACCTTTTAAGCTCTTCAGCCATGTTCCCAATGAGCAGGTCCTTTTCGGTGGTTTCTGGTGCACAGGAGAATGGCTGGGTAGAATGTGGTACAGATTCCACGTATATGGGATTGCTCTGATGGGTGCCAGGAACTTGGGTATAGTGGTGGTCATTGGTGGAGTTTTGTGGATCGGGAATGAGTGGTGGTGTATTTTGGGGAGTGTGGTAAGTGGTGGCTGGTGGGGTTATGAATTGAATGATGTTGTTGTAGTGGAGTTGGCATCGGTAATGGATTGATATTTTGTGGTGGAGTGGAGTATTGATTTGGTATGGTAGGATTTTGCGGTTGTTGGTTTTGTGTGTTTTGAGGAGGTGTTAGGTTCTTTGCGTTCTGTTGGTGGATATCAGGGACATTGAGGGTGAGTGACAAGTTTGCCAAATTGCGGACCTGCTCAAGTTCTCCTTATAGTTATAGTATCCTTTGTTCAAGTCTCAAAACCAGGTCATTTGGGGCCGGAGTACTACGGCCGTCGGAGGTCTCTTCGTTCTCAACGTTTTCCTTTCGGATTCCTTTTAAATCGTCCATCTTTGCTTTCCCTCTGCTTTTTGTGTTGCTTGGAGGAGGAGGAGGTGGAGGGCCTCTGGATCTGGTGTGATATGCTGATGAGGCCAGTATGATCGAACCAACCTAAGGGGATGGGAATAATAATAATAAAAATAAAAACAAAAGGTGACAAGTTAGTGAGGATCCTGAAATGTTTGCAGTATTTAAACACAAATATTGTGGAAATATAAATTCGTGTCCTAATTTGGAAGCCTCGTTGTGCCCGAGGTAGGCCTAGCGACAAGTAGATTTGGAGAACTTTTAATGCCAACAAATGCTTCATTTCATAATGTATGAATAGACGAATCCCAAAATGACACTAAAATAATGATAAAAATGAGTTACTATTGGCACTTGGCCTTATTACATTTTAGGAAAGCAAATAAATCTAGCCTATTTGGTCCTAGAAGGACTTTCTTCAGGCTGAATGCTCTTGTCGATCAAATCCTCCAGTTCGCGTAGGCTCATTAGCAGGAATGCCTTTGCCAAATGCCCTTCTTCGTTTCCCTCAGCCTTTTTGCAGTCGGTGACTCTCTTCCTCACTTTTCCTTCCAATTCCAACAGGCTGTATTCCAGATATTCAAGCTTCTCGCTAGATTTGGCGGCCCTCTCTTTCCATTCATTGATTTGGTCATCTGATGGGAGATTCCTCCACCAGTCTAGCAAGAGTGAGGGTGTGCTAACCATACCGAATCTGGGGACCTCGTGCCTCATTTCCTGCAAAACAAAAGGTTAGGCCCTTCCCCCACCAGACTCGACTATTTATACATTTGTGATCAACATATCATCATTTATTCTCCAAATTAATGCACAGAATGTGGTTATGTCCGTTGGGATTATGGAAAACCCGATGGACTTTGGATAAGGCTTATCTTAAAAGATCATTATGCGGACAACATAACTGATCCGACTAGGTTTGACCATGATGCATGCACAATTCAACCAGAGTAAGGTTTCTATGGGGTTTTAGACTGGTACCCTCGAGCGGACAACTCGAGGGGGAAGGCACGGAACCATCGACTGCACCGCTGATCGACTGGTTTTACCGCAAATAAGCCTTTCTGAATTGAAGGGTAGTAAATAGGAAGAGCGCAACCACTCATTAAAGCGTTGCTATAGGATTTATTACGCACGAGTGGAATATGATGTGGAGCATGATTTATGCAGCAATTAATAACATGTAGTCAAGTATTTTCACGTAGGAAAAATAAATACAGCATTTAAAATAATTCAAAGACGGTTACAAAAAAGGAAACAAAATGACTAGTCAGTTTCAAGAATAAAGAACAATAAATGCTTAAAAGAAAACAGACAGTCAAAATTAAAATAGAGGAAGAGGGTATGGGATAAAACATGCTTGGACTAATTTGTAAGAGCGAGTTTCTTATGGTAAGAGCCTAGAAATATCCCCAGCAGAGTTGCCATGCTGTCGCGCCCCCTTTTTTTCCCCCTCTCGCGGGGAGAAGTCCATGTTTCGACATTCACGGGGTGTAATGACTCATTTCCTTTTTGGGAATTGGGTATTTGAAGAGTCGCCACCTAACGGATTATGGTGCGTTAGGGCACCTAGAGCGATTAACTCTTGGGCTGGTTTGCATTACCAGAGATCAGGGTAAGGGCTCGAAATAACCTCGAGGGGAAGGTGTTAGGCACCCCTCTTGGTCCACAATGTGGGTCCCGGCCGAACTCATATTCACACATTAGTCCATAAATAAACAATTGAAGCAAATAATTGCAAGTAGAGCATGTTGGGCATTGTATAGAATAGGAATTTAAATAGGTTGTAGAAAAAAAAAGAAAATAGAGTTTCAAGCAAAGAGGATTTGGGGAGAGGGAGGTCCTAGGTTGGTTATCCTATAGGATCACATTAGTACAATGCCCGGTAATCACTCCTTGGAAAGGGGATACGCGTGGCATTAGCGCACCAGTCATCATATCCATATCTACCCTTCCCATCCCCTTAGTGGTCATGCAAAGCGAGTGTTGGTCAGCGATCTCTATTGCGTGCTGCTACCCGTCCCTTCTTAATGGTCCTGGAGGGAGTTAGGACCTCTACCTATAGGTGGTTCTAGACGTACCCCTAAGGTTTTAAAGGTCAAAATTCTAAGGCGACAGTAAAAACATGTAGGACTTTACACATAATGGAAGCAGATAAGAGGCTCAAAATTTCCTCCTCAAGTAAACATACAAGCAACACGACTCAAATACAGTCAAGGTCATTATCAATCAAAGTCCTAAAGCAGGATCTCTAGGTGACCATGCAGAAACCAACAAACCCTTTTAGGTTCAGAAATTATACCCTAGCAGTTGCCTAAGGACTCTTTTAAAAGTTATTAGAATCAGAAACATTAAACGACGGAGAAAGAGCTTCAGGGGAATGAAGTTTTGAAAATGCCCTAAGGCTTGCCTGTATGCAGTATACTATGTGTTTATTAATGCAGAAACAACAGGTTTTCGAGATAGACTCCTTTAATACGTATAAGCATGGTATCTAATGGGATCGATGCAATTTTGAAAGAACTTGTTTTAGAAAATGTTAACGCTTAGTAAGACCAGCTTTAGAAATGAACTAGGCGTAATGAAATTGATTTATTAGGCTGAATTAAATTACCAGACAGAATTGCGAGTATAGATCCCTATAGGCATGATATCTAGGCGTATTACTTATTTTAGTCAATTTGCAGCAACATACAGAAAGTCTTATTAAAACTGAATCGGAGTTGAGTCCTATAGGCATGGCATCTACTGATTAAGACATGATGGTTTGGAGCCTATGAACATGGTTTTTAATATGACAAAATGCAGAAGCTTAGAAACATGATTTCTACTGATGCAAACGAAATTAGAAGTGAGATCCTATAGACATGATTTCTATTAGGCAAAGCAATCAGATTTAAAAGCATAAATCCCTATGAGCATGTTTTCTATTGAGTAAAGCAGGCAGATTTTAAAAGTGAGATCCTAAGAGCAGGATTTCTACCCATATTACCCCATAAAGTATACATCTACCCACCCTTTTTACTAAATGCCCCAAATATCTGTTTATAAATTATTACAGGCCAATGAATAAATTACATAAGTAAAATAGAAAATCAAGAAGCTATTCTATTGGCAGCCTTCAATTAGGCCCGAGTTTCCCAAAGCCTCCAATGGTCTCATAAACCTCAATTCCATAGACAAATTAGAGTCTAGGTGCATCAAAGTTCCTAAGGGCCTCAAGAACCCCGGGCAATGCTTACACCTAGACTTAGCAACCAAGAATTGAACCAGTGCAGTGTGGAAAGGCCAGCCTCAGTATGCCTGAAATAAAAGAGATAGTTGACTCTGGCATAACCACACACCAGTCCGGAGAAATACAAACACATAGAAGGGGTGATAAGGATTTGGGGATTCATAGGATGGTAAGCACACAAGAAGTAAAGACAACTGTCAAGGCATTCTTTGAAACACACAAGGGAATACATTGATTTAAAGGGACGGGGAGACATAGTAGCATGCTTATAATGTAACTTAACTACAAATTTTACAATAAAACCACAAGTAGAAGCAAGCTAGAAATAAAAGAAACTGAAACAATAAGAGAAACAAATTGTTGTTGGAGCTTTAAATCAAAACCAGGATATACCAGTGAAGGTAGAAGTAAGCAGAATGAAAGAACCAAAGAGCACAGATGATTAGCCTTGGCTTGCAGCCGGCTAATAGTAGCAAGTAGCACAAGAGAGAGGGAGAGCAGAGATTTTTAGTAAGAGGAGTAGTTTTTGAAAACCAAGTGTTCGTCTCTGTTAATGAAAGACTTAGGGTATTTATAGATTTGAAAATAGGCAGAAAATAAGGCAACAAGTAAAGGTTTAGCACAATTATGGAAGTAATCACAATTAGAATCCAATTAATACAAGTACTCCCCTTTAATCAAGGAATCACAGCTTAAACGGATACCAACAGGGATAATCAAGGAAAGAAAATCAGTTGAGAAAGACTGATTTTTACCATATAAAGGATAGTAAAAGTATAGAGCATATGACTGAGTTTAAGTACAAAATATACCAATTAACGAAAGGATTCAGTAAGAGTGAAGTACCACATCAAATAAGGAAACGGAATCAGTCAATTTAAATAGACGAGTAGAACTTTAGGGTTTTGAAAGAAAATCTTGAAATCAAACCATGAATTAAGGAAATCAGAATCAATCAAAAGGGAGTCATGACTCTGCACTTCAACATATTAATAAAGAAGAACGAACAGGCGTAACAAACAAGCAAGGTCAGCCATATAGACAGAAAGAAGCAAAAGATGAGCAAACACAATCATACAGAAGTGACATAAGCAGGCTAAAGACTCAGTAGAAAACCCATTCAAAGCATGGTAACCAACAGAAACTTAACAAAATTAAGTAGTCATGCTAACACACAGAACCAAATTAAAGAAAGGTCTTAAAAGTTAGGGCTTTTAACAGACTCGAGTGAAAAACAGGAGGAACATAGGATCAGTCTAAATAAGCAATGAAAGAGGTTTAATCATAAAGAAAATCGATTAAAACAAGCATAGAAGGAACTCCGAGAAAACCCTAATTTTTTAAAGAAGGAAAAATGGTTTAAAAATTGAGGATCTTTCAGAAGAAGTTCGAGAATAGTGCAAATCATAGGAAGAAACAGACTTAAAGCATTAAAAATAACACAGATCTAAGAGATTCAAACGAGAGTTAGGGTTTCAAAAGGAAACCCCAAATAGAAACGAGAGAACCTGTTGCAAAACTCCATAAATCGTAACATATGGTGCGATTTTGCCTAAAATCACACCATAGAAGCCACGAATGACAGAAACAGAAACCCTAGGTCCAAATCGGCATGGCCCAGGACCCTAGAAGGCCTCAGAGATGATGAGCAAGGCGATGAGAGACCCATTGGAGGCTTGGGGTTGAAAGGTGATCGCCGGAGAAGGCCGGAGAAGAAGGTCGGCGGTTGAAAGCTAGGGTTAGGTTGAGAGTGTTTGAGAGCAGAGAGGATTTCAGGGCGGCGGGGTTTTGGAAATGAGTAGGGTTAGGGAGTCGTTTAGGAATTAAAAAGAAAAGGGCGTGTGTGGACCGTTGATCTGGGAGATCAACGGTCAGGATTCAACCGGGTAGGTGGGTTCCAGGTTTGGGTAAGGGTTTATAGGGTCTAGGTCGGGTTATTTAATAGGAAATTGGGCTGGGGATTGGGTCCAGTTTGGGCTACAATTGAAAGCCAAATTTGGCTATGATTTAAATAGCCAATTTTCCCTATTTTAATTTATAATAAATAGTAGGTAATTCCTGGAAAATAATTTAAGGTGACAAAATGATTTAAAATACATGATTAAGATTTTAAAAATATAAGGACCAATTTTATGCATATAAAATATAATTATTCCTTAAAATGGGCTAACATTGCAATTATATGCAATTTAGCTTAAAAAAATACTAAATGTAATTATAAAAATGTATAAAAAATATATTAGCCATATTTTGACATAAGTATAGAAATTAAATGAGTAAATCATCATAACAATAATTTGGAAAATATTTATTGGGGATTTTATGAATAAAAGGAAAAAAATAAATCAATTTAAACCCTTAAAATATGGAAAAAATAATAAAAGCCTTGTGCATGCTTGTATATGCATATATATGCTATTTTGAAGGTATTTATGCATATTTAAAATATATAGGGAAAAATTGGGTATCAACACCACCTTCGGGGAACGACATCCTTTCCGCTGGGATCAAATCCGAAGTCCTTACTCGGACAAAGCAGCTCATCCACCGTTCATTCCCGACTTCTTCGATGCAGGCAAAGAGGGCCCGAAAAGCTCGGCAGTAGAGCTTGATCAGACCCCCGCGGAAGAGACGGGGGCTGTACATCCTGATCAGGTGATCGAGAGCGAAAGGCATCTCCTCAATCATGTTCACATAGTACCTAATCATATAGACAATGTGCCAGAACGAAGGATGAATTTGGCCGAGGGTCACTTGATACCGTTGGCAGAAGTCGAGGATCACGGGATCAATCGGAGGCGAGGATGGCCCCACCGGCCCAAGGGTAAACGGGTAAGTATATACACTGAGAAAATCGGCTTTGAATGTCGTTATATCCTCCTCCCGAGTAGGGATCTCCACAAGAACCACGTCCCCCCAGCGACAATCGGCTCTCACCCTTCCGACGTTTGTTATCGAGCTAATATACTGGGACACAGGCTCACGGCTCCCCGGCTTCGAAGAAGCTCTCTCGACCCTGAAATTGGAAGCCGTTGCAAAAAATCCTGGAACGCGTTCTTCTATACGAGGAGGCATTGCCGCTTTGCCTTTAGATGGAAGCAAAGAGGAGAAGGTTACGTCCTCCTGAGAAACAGAGGCAGAAGTTTTCGCCATTCCACAAGATTCCAAAAGAGAAAGGGAAGTTGCGTTTCGAAGAAAGAACAGAAGTAAAGGAAGAAGGAGCCTTTTTGAGGGCTTGGTAGTGCAGTGAATCGTAAAGAACGAGAAGTAAAGTATTTATAGAAGCCCCACACGCACGATGGAGGAAGCCAAAGGACAGCCAACTGCCATAATCAATGCAAAGGCTTTCATGGGCTGTGTATGCGTCGTCTTTTGGCACCTTATCACTGCCATCGTTATGGAAGTGCTAGAGGGGCAAGAATTCAAGTCGTTTCTTATCACTTTCACTCTAAGAAACGCGGGGACTATCTGTATACGGTAAAATCGGAGAGTCTAATTTTCCGTCATTATGGTGCCTTGTAAACATGTTTCACAAGGTGCAAGACTAGGGCCGAGGTTCACCCTCGAGGGCTATCGACGCCCGACCTCGGGGCAATGCAAACCAACGACTATGATGGAAATGTGGGAAGTTCCAAGGCGCATAACTATAGCTGACAAAGCCTAGTGTGCTAAAATCAGACCTGAATGATGACTTCAACTAGCTGTCCCATCTCTATATCTTTGTAATAAATGCGTTTGTACTATGTGGGGATCCCACTCCTATATAAAGGGGATCCTTGTCATTTTGTAAGACTCCCTGGCTCCATATTAAAATATACAAGAACATTCTCTCTGCTCTCTAACACATTCTCTTGAGTCCATTACTCCATTTATTGCTTGCATTCATTGTGTTCTATTTATTGTTCATCATTTATTGCTTATTATTGGCCATAAAGAGCCGTAATTGATTTTACCCTAACTTTTAATCGCCCATCGTTTACCCCTGATAGCTCCAAGCCGAGCTTCAGACTCGGCCCCGAGGCCCTCGAATAAGCAAGCTCGAGGTCCCGACTATCGATCATTCGGTTTGGTTATCACCTTGCTCTCGAACTCCTATCTCGTTTCTAAGTCTTTCACATAGCATCAACTGCTTAACAACCGGCTTAAAAATAGATCACGTAGTTTTAGAACCCCATAATCAAATTTAATTGTTATTACCATTTTCACGATAAACGGGAAGTGATCGACTTCGTGTGGAGGAACATCATATGCAAATTCGATATACCGAAGGAAATCGCGTGTGACAATGGACCACCATTTGTAGGGGCCAAAGTTAACCAAGTTTTCTAAAAATTGAAAAATCAAGAGAATCACTTCCATGCCCTATCACGCAGGATTAATGGACAAGCCGAGTTTTCAAATAAAGTTCTGCTTGGTTATTTAAAAAAAAAAGGTTAGAAGCGTCAAAAGACAAATGGCTAGAGGAATTGCTCGGCGTATTATGGGCTTACCGCACAACGACAAAGTCAAGCACCGGAGAGAATCCCTTTTCCCTAGTGTACGTGTCTGAAACGCTAATTCCAATTGAAATAGGGGAACCGAGCCTAAGGTTCACGCATGCAACCTGAGACTCAAACGACGAAGCAGTCACGTGCTGGTTGGACTTGGTCGAAGGATGAAGGGAGATGACCTTGGTTCGTATGGCTGCACAAAAATAATGAATTGAGAAATATCACAGCAAGAAAGTTAACAGGTGGTGTTTCAAGGTATGCGACTATGTACTCCGAAGTGTGTTTGCAGCATCCCAAGAGCCGAACATGGGAAAGCTAGGTCAGAACTAGGAGGGACACAACAGAATCACCAAAATAACGCACAAGAGATTGTGCAAGCTTGAATAAATAGATGGAAAACCGGTAAAGGCGAATTGGAATGCGGCACATCTCATACAATTATAATTCTAGATCTCCATGGTTTTGTTTCTCTATCTCTTTCAACTTATCTTTTGAATTTGTTATCTTATAGGAAATAAATCGGCCCAGCCTGGATGATGACCTCACAGACCTTTTCGGCGTAACCAATCAACCTCTGTATTTCTACGCCAAGGTCGAACAATCTGATAACTAAAGGGCCCTGGAATCATCTTCATCTAAAAAATACTCCCCCAATCCCCTAACTTTGCAAGAATTTGACCATCAGAGGAAATCTCTAGCATCGGATGACATTCTAGTGTTCGAGTTTTAATTTCTCAAACCCGAACACTAGGGGAATGACACCATGTAGAGGGTTCATACGTGAACACCCAGCATGAAAAAAACCTTAAAAGGTCAGGAAAAAGGCGATCAAGAGGTCTCAGGATAAAATGGAAGATCCAAAGCTCGGAAAGCCTCAAAGATATATCGCAATCGGACGACCAAAGACCCCAAAAGAAGAACCGGTTAGGACTCCTAGAAACAAGTCTCCCCAAAAGAAAGGCATAAAAAAAATTTAAATTAGCATAAGACGTCTTGGTCATATTGCTGCAAATGAACCTAATACGACAAATGTATTCGAAGTCGTTGGTCCGTTCGAAAAAATGGAGTTATATTTATTTTAAGAACTTATGTTTCGCTCTTGCTTTGTTAATATGCTTTAGGGTAAGCTTTCCAAATAATCACAAGATAGTGTCAATTCCTATGAAAATAACTTTCATCGCTAAGTTGCGACAACAACGATTGCTCCTAGAGCAACGAATCTAAGAAGCCTCTGAGACCAAACAAAAGTCAAAAACTTTGACGGAAATAAAAAAGGCACAGTCGAATTTGCAAGAAAAGATATGTGTATATTTTATTCATGTATAAAAAGGGGGCCAAGAATTGGGAAGTACAAAAAAGTGGCTATAAAGAACTATGGACTTGGACTATAGCCAGGAGCTTAAGAAGCTGACTTAGAAGGGGCTTCGGGTCATCATTGGCTGTCAAAGGGGTTGAGAAGTCGGGTCCAACCTCTTCCCCCTCTTCATCTTCATCATCAAGGCCCTCCTCGTCCAAATCGATTACTTATCCCCTGCCTGTCAAAGGAAAGAAGGCCAAGTAGTACCTGAAGATCCCTCGCCTCGGCCTCAAGCTGAGAAAGCACGAGGGGGATATCCCATGAGCCGATATGCGCCTTATGAAGGGTGTTAAGGCAAGTCTCCACGACTTCCCAGGCTCGATCGATGACCATCCACTTCTATAAGTTCATAAAGGCCTCTTAAACAGACTCCCAATCTTGGTTATTGGCTAAGGCTCTCTCCCACCTGCTTCACACTCGGACTGTAGGCACCGAACCTCAGCCTTTAACCGAGATCAATCTTCCCTCAGTCGCACTTTCGTGCTCGTCTTCAAAGCCATCTTCCCTTAGAGGATCAAAATTCTCTCGGAAGCCCTAAGCTGCTCAACCTGGAGGGTAGCCTCGCTGGCCAAATATTCTTGCATCCTTTGATCAACACTACTTTCTATGGCTTCCATCTGCACCCTCACCTCTGAGCTCCTCGACTCCCTCTGGAGTTTCTCATTTTTAACCTTCAGCAGCTTACCGTACCTCACCACCTCCTTGTCCATGGCCACATCAAACCGAACCTCTTTTAGAGCCCATGATGAGAGGTCAGCAAGCTATTTAAAAAGATATATAAGCGGCCCGAAGCCTAAACCGACACCTCAGAAGTATCGCTTGAGGGCGCCCCCCATCCATAGGTGGCTCTACGTGAGAACGTTGACCTTCCGGGCTTCCGGGGGGAGGGGGTGGCAACCCTCCCTACCTCAATTTGGCCTGGTTTCCCGACTATTAATCCTCTTCTAGGATCAAGTTCTCCATCTCCTCAGACGTTAAGGCTACGGGATGATGAGCCTCTTCGTCATATTCGATCCTAATGGGCTCAAATAGGACCGACCGTTGCTTTTTCGAGGCTATGGCGAGTCGTTCTTCTCTTGGAAACTCGCGTCCTTCAGGGAACAACGGTGAGGGAGATTGCTGAGGAAGGACCGACATTATCTCTTCATGGCACTTTGAGAAGTAGCTCCCCGGAGTAGCTTGGTGGAATCAGCTACAGAGGGAAGGCCTGCTTGGGCTTGTAGTTGAAAGGGGACTCTCCTCTCAAGCCCCACCTCTGCGAGAATATTGTTTATATTAGCTGGGAAAAAAGTGATAATTTAAAAAGGAAAATACTCATAGCAAGAGAAGAGGTTTACCATGGTATAATGCTTGGATACCTTCGAGCACGGCAATGGTGGACTTCCAAGTCCTTGAGCAGTTGTTTGAAACCTGCACGATCTTGGACATCCAATCCTCGATGTCAGGGTCCGTCTTGAGAGGCACCGCGATAGTTGAAGCTCTAAAAAAGAGGGGGGTAAGAAAAATGATTCAAACCAAAATAAAGTAAGGCAATTCACACACTTAAGATTGTTGTTCCATTTCTATGAAAACCAAATCTCGTCATTTGTGTGAAGGAAAAGTATCTTTCGAACCACCAACGATCAAAGATGTCCCCGCAGTCCGAGATGAGGACTTTCGAGCCTCGCTGCGTCATGTTAAACACTACCCCTTGGTAGATCTTGGGGGAATACAGATGGAGAAGATACTGGTAAGTTAAAATTACACCTTCCGCCAGCTGGCGGAGACACATAATGAGCCTCCATATGTGAGGGCCAATTTATGGCAAGCACAATTTATACCGGATGCATATTTCGGCAACCACGTCATCGATGGGAAGGGGAAATCCCATATCAAAAGGGTACATGGTGATAAATGAGTATCGTGGACGATGACTAGTTAACCTTTTTTCCCCCGCATGGAAGATTGAGGACAAGGTCCATCCAGTCCTCCTGTTCGCAATCCTTCCAAACCTAGGAAAGGATTTCGGTGGTAATTAGAATGGGGTAGTTGAAAACAGGGGCATTCTGATCCCCCACCGACTTCTCCTTGACGTTGAAGTAATTGCCATTCTTCAATGCCCTAGGTATGATATCAGGGACTGTCCTCTCTAGATTTGAAGTCAAATTCACCTTTTTGGTAGTCCTTCTTCTTTTTAGCGGCAAAGGGGCGGTACATACATCCGTCTTTTCTATCGGCATTATACAGAGCTTCCTCCCGTACATCGGAAGAAGAGGTAGACAACGACTGTTCTAAGGAATGATTTTGAGGATCCATTAAACGAAGATGAAACTTGGTTATTAAAGAAAGTGTTTGAGTTGGGAAGGAGAGGATAATCAAAATTCAGAAGAAATTTCAAGACTTAAAGGCTAAAAAGGATGAGCCATCGTCCTCCTTTTATACCTATCTAAATAGTATATTCCCAATAAATATTACAATCGGGTGCGACCACATGTCGGTCATATTAAATAGGCGTGACGTCAAATGTTAGGTACTTAAAAGGACGCCTGACAGAACGTCGCATCTTTTCAAGTTACCATTCCCGAGAAACATCAAACCTAGATCGAAAGCAACAAACACCGAACACATATTCCAGTGTCCATGCAGAGTCGATGTCGTATGAACACGAACAATGCATGTCACTCTACGAGTATGCTCTCTCGGGGACTACAATAAGACCCCTCGAGGCTCAGAGAGGCACAACTAGTGAAATTCAGAAATGCAGATTAAAGGCAAAAATACTCTTCATACAGTTAAAATAAGGTTCATTACAAGACCGAGGTATAACCTCAAATAAAACAAATGCAAAATAAAGAAACATAACTTAGCAAACTAGGTGATGCCTTTAAACTCCTATGCACTGGAACTATGACTCAATGGTGCCTACCTGGGAACTACGAATCACGAGATCCATCCCAAGGGGACAGAGGGCTAGGACGCAAACCCTAAGGTTCTTCACTGCCTCCCTCTGTAGGGCCGGCAAATCCCTCATTCCCCAAGAATCTCCCTTCGGGAGAGGCCACTGTACGTGGTGCCCATCTTCTCGACATCCTTATTCAACTCATTTAGCTCGTCTTTGTTCAGGCAGGCTAACAGCTCATAAGTCTTCTTATCCGAAAGGCCACCTCACAACGAGCTTCCCAGACTTTGGCATGCTGCCTCAATCTCTCTATATTTCTCTCATAGAATGAAAACATTTCTTCGATTCAAGTCGAGATCAAATTTGCATGCACAGAAATAACTTGGGCTTATAAGCAAAAAAACAATGAAGTCAAGGAGATAAAAAATCAGAGACATTACCCGGAGGATACAGTGAAGTATGTCATCAGCTAGCACTGCCCCAAATTAGGTAGACAATTCCTCCCTCTCCAAGGGGACTATCAATCCTTCCAGCCATGTCTTTCCCTCTCCTGAGCGATTCAGAAGGTTAACCCTCACCACAACATTAATCAAAATTGCAACTGGTAAGGGGAGGGTGCGGAGCAGAAGGGTGCAGTGGATGACGATATGAAGGTCTCTTAGAGGGCTCGACCATAGCTATCCCATTTCCTTGATCCAAGGAAGAGGGTTCGCCTCTTGCTGACTCCAAAGTGGGGGACTTCGAACCCTGGTCGCCTGTAAATTCTTTCGTTGACTCAGAACTGGGGGACTCCAACCCCTCGTCCTCCAACACAATTGGAGGTGGTGTCTCGAGGATGCTCGGATCAGGGGATTGCTTGGGGAAAACCCTGGACACCATCAGGACCTATTAGAAAATTAGACCTTATTTTGTTTTTGAGGGTTTTGATGTATTATGACTTGTATGCAGGGTTGGATTTGATTTTTAAGAGATTTGGGGTTGATGCATTATGACTTGGTAGAGTTTTTTTTATTACCGTATCCTAGTTGTACACCTTTACTATTGATATTCTTTATTCTGTAATTGCCTTTCTGGTATATTTTCTCTGTATTATACATGTTACTGAGTTGCGCAGGTTCTGCACAGTGAGCATCTTTTGATTTAAAAACCTCTTCACTACTTCTCTGAGGTTAGTCAAGATACTTGCTGAGTACATGGGATCGATCGTACTCATATTACACTTTTGCACCTTGCGTGTAGATTCTGAAGATGGGTAGTTGTGGAAGATGAAGCTTTGCATTAAAAACGTACTAGTGCACCGGATTCATACTACCTTTTGTTCATGGTAATTTAGGATTTCATTTCTGGTTTATGTAAACTTTAAACAGATGTTGTAAACATTCTTCATAATCACTTTGTAAATCTAATGTTAGTGGCTCATGACTTGTACTACCAGTTCTTGGGATAGTTGTATTGAATCCTTTTGTGGTCTTATTAATAGTGTGGATGATTTCTCACTATAGTTGTGACGTATAATGTTTGGCTTACCTTGTAAGTTGGGTTAGGTGCCATCACAACATTGGTGGTATTTTGGGTAGTGACAAGTTGGTATCTGAGCTCTGGGTTCATAGGTTCTACGACTCACGAGCAAATGCCTAGTAGAGTCTTGCGTATTGGTATGATGATGTCCATACTTATCTTCGAGAGGCTACAGGGCATCTACGAAACTTCCCTTATGTCTTTCCTCATCGTTTGGCCTTGAGTCAACTTGAAGCCTAAATCTCTAGTTTTTTTCTTCGATTTGTGTGCGATGTTGATTACTTGGACTCGAATGTGGAATGACAGCTTGTGATATTGCTGATGGGCTACGATGGGTTATGGATACTTGATCATCATCTCAATATGTTGTAGTCTTGAGATGTGGATGTGCTGGTGGATCTTTTAGTTGTTCATTTGAGGAATGACAAGGACTCGTATATCTGGTTGACGAGTGCAGACTCAGAAAGATTAATTGGTTTTCCAGTTGTTGTGACTATTGAAGTGTCATGGGAAGATGTCGATTTGAGGCTAGTCGGTGGGTTATCTCCTCTAAGAATATTTGAGGTTGTGTGTTATTGTATGAGGCTTCTATTCAATAAAATGCATATAATATCATTTCGTAACAGTTGAGGAAGTTGGCTTGACAGTCACAAGGATGAGTATGCACTTCGCAGAGTCTTTGGAGTGTTTTATGGCTAGTGTTACATGAGTTTATGAAATATTCATCTAATTAACAGTAAGGGATCAGGGCAGCTATGATGGAAGGGTACTGCGGGTTACAGACGATGTGTTATAATGCTTCGAGCCAAGTAGGAGAGTCTACTATCGATGATCACATCGCATGGTCATGTGTCATATTAGCTTTGGAGTGAGGCATACTTGTGGATTAGTTATGACTTAAAGAGGGTGACTTCGAGGATGTCTCGGGCAAGGAGACTATGGGGTGCATGATGTACTATACTATATGGGTACATGGGAGTCTTGGAATGATTCAGACTTGATATTCGTTGTGGATGTAGAGTGCAAGGAAAAAGGAATCGCTTGGTTACTTCTTTTTGGATATGCATATGCTGGTGGAGCATAGGTTGTTCGGCGCGTATCACCTATGTATTGGATATTGGAACGAGGTGAATGACTCTCGAGAGGGTTCTAATGTGTTCAATATTTATATGTGGTTTTTAAGGATTTCCAGAAATGTGTATGGCTAAGATCTGAGAATTTCATTGCATGGTGCCGAGATTTGCAGTATTTTATATCATTATTGATTCTACATTATAGTCTTAGAGAGATGAAAGAAGTAGCTCTAGATTCGTAGAAGGTCTCTTCAAAGCGGGCATTTCGATTTAAGGTGATATTGGGTACATGAGAAAAAAAAAAGTAGTTATGAGTCTTCAGACATCGTGGTTTCATAACTGGAGTCACTTGGGGTGAATCTGATTGAGGTCCATAGAATACTAAGAAGGAGAAGTGTTACCTTGAGGGCAAGTCAAGAGGAATTTGAAGAAGTTGGGTCATCTTAGCTGCGATCTAGATTAGTATAGTAGCAGTAATGGTCGGTTCCTTTGGTATGATAGAGCTTTACTGGTATATTGTAGTAATACTTTTGGGTTTGGCGGTCTATATGACTTGGTTGAGATAGAGAGAAATCAGTTCTGATGATTTGATTATGTGTAAAAAGGTTCCGAAGAGTTTGCGATGGTTTGGCCACGACTTATGATTGATGTACTCTACAGGCATGGGGAGTTTGTTAGGTATTGTGATTTTGTTCTCCGGGATTGAGCTAAGTGGAAGGTTTCCGGTTGATAGGATGTCTATCCTACTTGTGATTCAGAGTTGATAATGGGATTCTCGTATTTTCATATGGTAGCATGATAGATGCGATGCACCGTGTGGAATTGAGAGTTGCAAGTACAAGGTTGCAGTTTATTTTCTAAGGGAAGGTCATGAGTTCTAGACAACATGGAGGATCTCAAATGTTTTAAGAGAATGCTGGAACTATTTGGTATCGCCTGAGAAGGGTGTGCGTGTTAGTAGATGCATTGTGTTTTGACTTGCGGATGCTTGACTAGTATTATGGTAATTGCCTGGTTGTTGGCTGCTGAGGTTCAGGTTTTGGTATGTGGCGTAAAAGATTTATGTGAGTATTTTCTTTGAGATAATTGTGTAAAAGTGATGTGACAGTTATTTGAGTGGTGGAGTTGGGATCGGATATGGAGATTCCTGTATTCTTGAGGTTTAAAGACTAGATGTTCTCTAAGGCAGACTATACCTTGGTTGTGGACTGTGAAGATATGATAAGAGTTAGACATCTGATGGTATGTGTTATGGATAGGTTAATATGGACTTTTGGAAGGTTGTTTACCTATTTTAGGATGATTGGGATTGACTTAGGGTCCATTGGTAGGCCTAATGAGAATGTGTATCCTACATCTGACCGGGTTTTCTCACTCTTGCGCATCATTTACTATGGGTGTGTCATCAGGCGGAATGGATGCTATTCATGCCCTGATTTGTTTCATGTGTTTCTCTCTTATACTACGATAGGTTGTGAGGTTATTTGACTATTCAAACGCATGGTGTGGTTCTATCCAGTCCTTTTGGCAAGATTCATGCGAGATAACTCTTAGGGTGTTGAGTTGTTTATTGCGACATGGTTATGGTTTTTCTGACTATGACATTATGCTATCTGTTGCTCCATGGTTATGGTCATGCACTTTATGTTTTGTTGATGAAACACATGTGGTTGCTGATTGTGAACATTATGGCTCGATGGGTATTCCATGTGGATCGGTATGTTTGGACCGAGATACGTGCCGCATCGGGGTTATGTTAGAATGAGATTCTTTGTTGTTATTTTGTGTGTTTTGCTTCTCCCTTGTGGGATGGATCCATAGTATGGCGTCGTGGGGGTTGTACCTATTGGATAGTTCTCTCATTTAGTTTCCTTTCCATCATTTGTTATATTAGGGTTGTTGTTGGTGCACTGATTGTATCATTTGAGGCTCTAGGCTACATTTGATGTAGCATGTCGGTCGAGCAACTTATAGCGAGTGAGATGAGATTATTGGACCCAGAATTAGATCAATCAGCTTTAGATGAGGTATGTTTGGGAGAATAATTTCATTAGTCAGCTTAGAATTTATTGATGGTTTTGTTGGGCGAGAGAGCTCCGCCTTGTTGATCTGAAGAGTGGTTATGAGTTTCCACATGTTCCTTACGTCATTAGTGGTGTTGTGAAGGTTTTGGAACAAGGCCTTATTTGTTACAAGGTATGTTACCGATACTGGGTTTGGTAGCGAGCAACTATTGTGGTCGGGAGTTATTGCTATGAGTACATGAGCTATGTGGTACATCGTGTGGTTAGTTATTGGCAGTATATTGACGGCTTGATGCAGCTTATTGGGGTTGATACCGTGTATTTATGTAAGAATCGGATCTTATAAGGAACTCTAGATGTGGGAGTTTGGGTTCTAAGTTTTATGGATTAAGGTTGGAGAAGAATCTTTGGTCGGGATTGTGCGAACGAGCTTTTATAGATGGCGGTGATATGGAATCACCCATGCGTATGTGTATGATGAGTTTATACAGTGATTGGATGACTTTGGAATGACTCTTAGCACGTTCAAGGATGAACGTATGTTGAAATGGGGGAGAATGTAACAACCTGACCGGTCGTTTTGAGTTTTAGCATTTTATTCTGTGATTTAAGACTTTGAGTAGCTTCTTATGATGCATTATGACTTGCATGCTGGGTCGGTTTTAATTTTCGAGTGGCTCGGGGTTGAATTAATAGAGTGAATCTTAATTTGAAAGCCTTAAGTTGGAAGAGTTGACCAAGGTTTAACTTGTGAGTAAATGACCTCGGCATTGGGATTTGGTGGTTTTTTAGGTTTGTATGGTAAATTTGGACTTGGGCATATGTTTGGATTTGATTCCTAGAAGGTTTTAGTTCTATTTGTCGAAAGTTGGCAATTTGAAGAATTGAAGAGTTTATAGGTTTGATCGAGAGTGGACTTCGGCATTATCAGACTCCTATTATGGTTTTGAGCCTTGTATTGGTTCTTTTGGTTGATTTGAACTTGTGCGAAAATTTTGGTTGTAATCTGGAATGTTTAAGTGTGATTTGGATGCGTTCGGCAAAGTTTGAAGGTTTGAAAGTTAAGAGAATGATTTTTTATCTCTGATTCATGGTTTTGATGTTATCTATGATGTTTTGATCTTTTAGATGAGTTGGGATAATATATTTGGACATGTTAGGATGAATGGACGGGGTCTCGAGGACTTCAGGTGTGTTTTGGATTGTCTTTGCACCATCCGGGAGTGTTTTCACTACTACTTTGTGGGTAAGTAATTTCTACTTGGATGTGATTATATATGTTGATTTCCCATGGAATTACACACTTTAATCATGTATTTAATTTGAGATTTTTGCCTACACTTTAAGAGAGTGTATTTTGGAGATTTGGTTACCGATTTGAACTCGGTTCTATAATCCAATCATATATTTGGACTCAACAAGTTATGGGTCATCAAATTTTGGTATTGGTTCCGGGTTTCGGGCATGCGGGCCTGGGGATTGACTTTTTTTTCAAAGATCCAGGCTTTATTGATTCGCCTATGGCTTTGGTTGACTTCCTTGGTTGATGTTTGGCGAGAATTCATCCGGTTAGAGGCGATTTCTCAAGGAAACACAATTTTGGAGCTTTGGATTTGCTCTAATGAGGTAAGTGTCTTGCCTACCTTTGGTTAAGGGAATATTTCCTAATCATTGATATTGTTTGCTACATGCGGGGATAATGTATATATGAGGTGACGAGCGTATATATATGTTCCATGCATATTCATGCTCGGGGTGGATTCTAGGTTACTATATGCCTTGTTTGGTCGTGTGTTCTACATGATTCTATGTATTAATTAATTAACTGACTACATGAGCACGATAAATTATTCTAGAGCTAATGTGAGGCTAGGAGTACATTATTTTGAACATGATGAACTAATCTTGAGATTGATGCTAAACGTGTTACGGACGTAGTCACACATATGTTATGAACAGACATCCATGCTTGTTCTTGTCTTGTGTCTTGATTGGGAGGTGTGCACTCTGTGACACATATGTGACCCTATCACACATATGTTATGAACAGACATCCGCATTTTTTATTGTCATGTCCTTGTGCACTTTATTGACAAGTTATGAGCATATGTCTTTTATGGTAATTTTGTGCATATTGCATTTTTATGATTATGGAACATGTGGACATGGTGGGAGGATTTATTGAGTGTTGGCACGAGGTCTTTTGCTATACGATTGTGAGGATATTTTGGCACGAGGTCTTTGCAGTGTGATTGTTATGATATTGTGGCACAAGGCCTTTGCCGTGCGATTGGGATGATATTATGGCACATGGTCTTTCCCATGCGATTGTGATTATTATTGCGCGTGGGGCGAAATAAGGGTGGCGTGTTTCAGGCTTGCCCATATGGAAAAATAAGGGTGGTGATATGCGCATGTGGCTAAATAAGGGTGGCCTTTGTTGATATTACGCATGCGACGAAATAAGTGTGGCATTGTTGATGATGTTGTGTGATGGTTTGGGGAAGATTTTATTGATTATGTTTATGTGGTGGTACGAGAGTGACATTCTTTAATGCACATGTGACTTTTTTTAATGTTTGTTATGTAATTTTACATGGTTTATTGTGTTGCATCTAATATGATAATCTATGCCTATGTTATTAGTTAATGTTTTGGGTGTCAAGATGGATTTACCAACATGGAGTTGATATCTCATATTCTGTTGAGTTTTCGGTAGCGTATTGAATTGACATGATAAGGAAGTTGTCATCATGCATAGATATAATTCTTGAAAGGTCCTATTGAACGTGTTATTTGGCAATTGATATGGAATCGGACCATGTTGGGCACAGGTTTACAGTCATGCATGAGTATTGAGCACATATGTTATATGATGCATACCTCTTCGTGAGCAGGGTTGGTGCAAGTTGTATTTGTTGAACATGTCTAATTGGTGGATTTTTTTATTACCCTATACGTGTGCACCTTTACTATTGATATTCATTATTTTGTAATTGTCTTTCTGGAATATTTTCGATGTATTATACATGTTATTGAGTTGCACAAGTTCTGCAATGTGAGAATCTTTTGACTAAAAAACCTCATCACTACTTCTCTGAGGTTAGTCAAGATACATACTGAGTACATAGGGTCGATTGTACTCTTACTACACTTCTGCACATTGCATGCAGATTTTGGAGCTGGGTAGCTGTGGAAGACAAAGCCTTGTTTGAAGACATACCGACGCACTGGATTCATGCTACCTTTTGTTCATGGTAGTTTAGGATTTCATTTATGTTTATGTAAACTTCAATAAGATGTTGTAAACATTCTTCATAATCGCTTTGTAAATCTGATCTTAGCCGCTGATGACTTGTAATACCAGTTCCTTGGATAGTTGTATTGAATCCTTTTACCGTCTTATTAATAATATGGATAATTTTTCTCACTATAGTTGTTACTTATAGTGTTTGGCTTACCTAGCGATTTGGGTTAGGTTCCATCATGACATTGGCTGGATTTTGGGTCGTGACATGAATCCACTGACAAACACATAATCCTCTAACTACAAGTCAGAATACATAAGTTTATGGGACATTCCTGGGGGTAACTAATAATGTCTAGAAATATGAGTGTTTGAAAAGGACCACTACCACTGGGAGGAAATCAACGGAGCTTGTACTCTAAGTCCAGGGAACCTGCCTCTATCCAGGGGTTTTATCACTTGCATACTCAATGTCTTCCATGCGACATGACATGTCTAAACTGGATAAGTATCTCCAAGGGTACTCTTGTTCACTAGACTCTAAGCAAAAGACAAGACTTTTCTAGACTAAACAATAATAATAAGAATGTGATAACCATAACTTTAGCAATTTCATAAATTAACAATGAAATCTGAAAGCCGAAGTGTAACATGAAATTTGAAAGTTGAACTGTAGTATTAAATCAGAGTTAAATTCTAATAACTAAATATAGTTGAGTTTCTTTGTTTTGAAAACTTTATCTAACAAATAATGGTGGTTGCGAGTGTGAGGATGGCTGGCCCAATCCCTGATTATTGCGACTTTCATACTCGAAGAAGTTGACTATTTCTTCTTGTAATGACCCCACCAATCATTTTGAGCTGTGGTATTCTGCTCTATAATTCGCGACTTTGAGTAGTTTCATATGATGTATTATGACTTGCATGTATGGTTCGTTTTAATTTTCAAGAGGCTAGGGATTGATTTGGAAGAGTAATTCTCAATCTGGAAGCTTTAAGTTGAAAGAGTTGACCAAGGTTTGACTTTTGAGTAAACGGCCTTGGAATCTGGTCTTTCTGATTTTAATAGGTTCGTATGGTGATTTTGGACTTGGGAGTATGTTTGGATTTTAAATTTGGATGTTCCTAGAAGATTTTGGCTCTATTTGTCGAAAGTTGGCAATTTGAAGAATTTGAGAGTTATAGGTTTTACCGGGAGTTAACTTCAGTGTTATCGGACTTCTATTGTGATTTTGATATCTTAGATAGGTTCATTTAGTTGATGTGATGATCTGATTGATCGTTGTGAGCTTTGGTATTCGTTCAACAGTTTGAGATCTTAAGTAGCTTCATACGATGTATTATGACTTGCGTATATGGTTGGTTTTTATGTTCGCATGGTTCGCGATTGATTTGATAGAATGATTCTCAATTAAGTTTTAGTTTGGAAGAGTTGACCAAGGTTTGACTTTTGAATAAACGACCTCACAGTCTGGATTTAATAGTTTTAATAGGTTCGTATGGTGATTTTGGACTTGGACATATGTTAAGAGTTGAATTTGAATTTTCCTAGAAGGTTTCTGCCTTAATTGTTGAAAGTTAGCAATTTGAAGAGTTGGAAAGCTCATAAGTTTGACTGAGAGTTAACTTTGATATTATCAGATTCGGATTGTGGTTTTGAGACCTCGTATAGGTTCATTTTATTGATTTGAACTTGTGTACAAAGTTTGGTTGGGATCTGAAATGCCTAATTGTGATTTGGACGAGTTCAACGAAGTTAGAATGTTTGGAACTTAAGAGAATGATTTTGATCTTTGATTCGTGATTTTGATGTTATTAGCGGTATTTTGAGATTTTGGATAAGTCTGAGTATTGTATTTGGACTTATTGGTATGATTTAACGGGTACCGAGGGGCTCGAGTATGATTAGGGGTATTTCAGATCATTTTGGGTTGAGGTTACATTGTTGGTTTTCTGGTGCATATGATATGCTTCGTGATCGCAGAAGAAGCTTTGCGACTGCGTAGGATGATTTGGCCAGCTGGGCATTTTGTTCTTCGCGTTCGCGGTCCAGATGGTACATTTGCGATGTGTGTTTTGGGAGCTGGAGATTTATGCTCTGCGTTCGCATTTTTGTTAGCAGATTGGTCTATGCGTTTGGGTTTCCATGGTCACATTCGCGTAGAGGGGGTGCGTGGCTGGTGTTTGGTAACCGCATTCGCAGTTGGTCAGACGCGTTCGCGATGTTGTGGGAGCAGCGGGCCTTCGCGATCGCATGGCCTCTATCGCGATTGCGTAGGGTATTTTGTAGGCAATAGTGTTTTGTGCTTCGCGAATGCGAGGCTTGTGCCACATTCGCGAAGGGTACTTCTGGGCAAACCATATAAGGAGTTATTTTGGAACTTATACCCATTCTTTCATATTTTAAGCGCCAGACTTGGAGAAGGGCAATTTCTCATGGGGATTTTCATACAAGGCGAGAGGGTAAGTGATTTCTACCTTATGTCGCTGCATGCGCATCTAAATCACAACACAACAATATCAATTACCCGCCCCACACGTACACATGTGCCACAACATCACCACAACAACAATACCAATATCACAACAAGATATAGCCCACGGCTCAACAAAAATGTGTACAAGAATCATAACAAAAATATAAGGGTGCGGGGAGTGAACAACAAAATAAAAGCATGTTTCATATGACAGATAACTCCAAAACAAGTCATATTAATAGCCTAAGGTTTAGTCCGGTCACAACCAATACCTACGTCAGTATACACACTCGTCACCTTATGTACACGTCATTTCACATAGCACAAATATTGCAAACTAGCTCAAATCCTAATGAAAATTTCCCCAACATAATGTTAACAAGATACTTACCTAAAATAAGGTAAATCAGTACACTACGAAGCCCTTCCCATACAAATCAACCTCCGGACGGCTTGAATCTAGTCAAAATAACTTAATAATATCAATAAAAGCCATAGGAAACAAGCCCAAATGATAAACCTATGATCTTGGTTCAATTATGTAAAGTCAACTCAAATGTCAACCCCGGGTTTGCACCATGGAACCCAACAAAACTCACAAATTCCGAACACTCATTCCAATATGAGTCCAACCATACCAATTTCATCCAATCCCGACCTCAAATCGGCCTTCAAATCATCAATTCATGTTTTAAAAATGTTTTTACTAAAATCCCCAATTTATGCAATTTGATTCATCAAACAATTGCAAAATTCAAGGTTGGAATCATGAAATATAAACAAACCCAAATAAAAAATACTTACCCCAATCCAAATCGTGAAAATACCCTCCAAAATTACCCAAATCCAAGCTTTATAACTCAAGATGTAATAAATGAAATTAAACCCCTCGTGCAAGATATTTCTGCCCAGCCTTTTTGCTCCTGCGGTCCCTCTGTCACATCTGCGACACACCATATGCGGAAAAGTCATCGCTGATGTGGACTCCACTTCAATCCCAAAATTCCACTTTTGCGGACCATCACACGCTCCTGCAGAGCCACTTTTTCGGACAAGGACACACACCTGCAATCGCGCTTCTGTGCTCACACATCCGCATATGTGTATACACCTAAGCTCGACCAAACACTGCATCTGTGGTCCGATGTCCACTTCTGCGGACTCGTACCTGCGCACCCGGTATCACAAGTGCATGAGTAAACTAGTAGAATATACAAAACCTCCTATACTACTGCCCGAAATAAGATAGACAGAAAAATAAATACAATAAGAAGAGACTCCGGGTGCTGCAACGGGCATAGAGAGCAGCTAATCACTAAGTCTCCGAGTAGCGAGGATACGCGCATGTATGGCCGCCAGATGCACTTGCCTCAGATCCTGCACGATTAGCGCAGAAGTATAGCGTGAGTACATAAACAACATATACCCAGTAATTATCTAGTCTAACCTCGAAAAAGTAGTGATGAGGGGTCGACATTGACACTTACTAAGGGTCAATAAATAAAGTGTAGAAATAATAAATCGGCATGGAATATATCAATAATAATGCAATAGTGAACAATAAATAAGTGGCTCTTTAACTAGATATCAATTAGAATCTCGAACTATCACATACTAATTTCAACAAGTAAGAGCCATCAAGTAATTATAAATTCTCAAGTCATGGAAGAAATACCAAGTATAATGGGCTCCGAGCAATATCACACACGATTTATGCCGAGGTCATACGGCCCAATGCAGAATAGTGTGTACACTGCCGAGGGTCGACCAGCGCGAACTATAGATGCATCTATTATACTGCCGAGGCATTCGGCCCAATCTACAGGAAGAGAGAATACTCTACGAACTCTGATTAACGGCTACTACATAAGAATAATACTCAAGGAAGGTAGTACAATGTTTATGGATAGTATGTTGCATTGGTTAAAATTTTAACCTCACATCAGTGCCTAGGGCCTACTGAAGCGCTGCAGATCCTAGCAGAGTATCATGAATGAAGGCCTAAGTGATGCTCATCAGTGTCGCCAGTAATGAAGCTCAGTCTTTACAAATCCTTTATCCAATCTTCAAATATAATTGAATGAACTAAACTAACAAGTTGGGCACAAATAATACAAGAAATACATGGTAGAATCCTAAAACTACCCGGACATAGGCATGATTTTAAAGTTTAAAACTAAAAAACTTAACTGAATAATTCAGAAAAGTTTAAAACTTACTCTAAGGATAAGGTCTGTAGATAAAGACTAACTGCCAAGAGAATTGAGAGATTGAAGCCATAAGGAGGCTTTATATACTTAGTGGGCAAAATTATAATTTTGTTAAAGCTTATTGGGCTGTCGATTAAACCGTTAATAAAATTGGGCAAACCGAGACCCGAACCGATAACCCAATAGTCAAATAACATTAAACCGTTATCGGACTATTTACCCAATAACCCGATATCGATAACCCAATAGCATTTTATCGGTTCGAGCTATCGATTATACCCGATATATGCCTAGCTCTAGCACCGAGGGAAAAGTGGCCTCGATATTATGGAGGGTTCAGTGGTGCTCTATTTGGGGGCAGAGGTCAGTTTGTGAGGGGCCAGCCTAGAAAACCCACGTATTCAGCATCGCCGCCTTCTCGGGGTGCTCCAGTGCGGCCCTATTTCAGCGCCATTCCAGAGAGCTCTACCGTCCACCGACTATTCAGGGTTCTTCCAGTGGGTGTTCAGGTCCCCAGGGTCAGACTCATGGTCAGTCATCTTCCGTATCGAGAGGTTGCTATGAGTGCGGGGAGCTTAGTCATGTGAGGAGTTCTGCCCCAGGCTTCAGAGCAAGGCGGTACAGCAAGTCCATCAGCCCATGATCACCGCACCAGCTGTTACACCAGCCGTTCGGCCGGCCAGAGGTGGAGGGCAGGAGGGTAGGGATCGCACTAGAGGTAGAGGCTAGTCAGGTGGCTCTCCAAATAGGTTCTATGCCTTTCTAGCCAGACTAGATACAGTAGCCTCAGACGCCATGTTCTATCTACGATAGGGCTGCTTCGGTACTATTTGATCCAGGGTCTACGTATTCATACGTTTCATCTCTGTTTGCTCATTTTTTGGGTGTTTCTTGTGAGTCCTTGGGTGCTCCTATATATGTGTCCATGCCAGTGGGCGATTTTGTTATTGTGGATTGAATTTACCGGTCTTGTATTGTGACTTTCTACGGCTATGAGACCAGAGCGAATCTTCTTGTCACGACCCCGGTTCGCCCTCCGTGAACCATCGTGGCGGCACCTAGTCTCTATGACTAGGTAAGCCTAACAATGCGGAATATAAACAATAATTGCGGAAGAAATAACTAAAAGCCAGAATAATAAAAATAAACAGTGTTTAAGGTGCCGCTCGGCACGAACAATAGCGACTCTCGAAGCTAACAACAATTCCCAAAACCCGGAATCTCACAAATCACAAGCTAAGAGATACATAAGAAGCTCTAACTCCGGAAATATCTAAACAATGGATAATACTGAAAGGGCTATACTTATTACAGAATGATAGAAAGGGACTCCTCGGTCTGCCGACGTAGCAGATATACCTCGAAGTCTCTACAGAAACGCCTCCTCCCAAGGAGGATAGAACTGAGTGAAAGATACCTGGATCTGCACAACAAAAATGTGCAGAAGAGTAGCATGAGCACACCACAGCGGTGCCCAGTTAGTATCAAGACTAACCTCGGTGGAGTAGTGACGAGGGACAGTCGAGACACCTACCGGTCAAATAAACAGTGCAAATGATAGGAATAACGAAACATGATATACATTTATATAAAGACTGTACGAAATGACCAACAATGCTACAATCACAATAAGGGAAAAGAACAACAAGTAACAACGAAAATATTAAGAATGATGACACATAAGAACGGGCAAAAACTCATCCCAAGTCCTAAAGTCACAATACAGTAAAGGGAAAACAAAACAATAACTCAGACCCTACGACGGTGTTCACATCAGGTCTTATCCAACCATTTCCACGAATTACCGAATCTCGGACAATTACAACTCACGAGTCCCAGTACCTGAAATCTAACAACTGGCATCCCGTGCCCTCATCTGTCTCACGGTCACACTGACAACGCACTTGCTAACTAGGGCCACTTTCGCATATATGATAAGTAACGGGGGGGTACATCTATGCTTAGCAAAATCGGGGCACTTTACGTACAATAGGGGTGTTCAACAACGTGTATACTTGTGCAAGTGCTTTAACACAATTTCTACCAACTAATAAGCATACAAAGAAGAAGAGGCAGCACGTACAATGTTTCCTCACAACTTCCACGAGACAAAGCTCATACAGGTAAACAACCCACAATCACAATATTAAACAAAAATAAGAATGCCTCCACAAGCCGTCACAAATCATTACAATCAATCCCTGACATAGCCCACCTTATTCTGCCACGCGTGCAATAATAACATTATAAGTGACCGCCTTATTTCGCCACACGTGCATCATAATGTTCCCACCTTATTTCGCCACATGCGCAACCCACATATAAGCATATATACATATCCTACCTTGTTACGCCGCATGTGCAATATATCAATAGTAACAATAGCACGGCAGAAACCTCATGCGACCCCACAACAACAACCGCACGACAGAAACCTCGTGCATCACAATGTCAACAACCGCACGGCAGAAACCTCGTGCATCAACACCCCAAGTACAACAGCAACAATGACAATATATACAAGAGCACGACAAGTGAATCAACTCAAGAACTTTCGTTCACCAGGGAACGGTAAAACTAGTTCACAAGGAATAACCACAATAGAGAATACTAAGCGTAATAAGAGCAACTCAACAAGGGAGAAAATAATATGAAGCAACGACCCCATAGCATGTAGTTCAACAACAAGGGAGTTAACAAGAGTCAAGTGAATTTCAAATAAGGAAATATCAATTAAACATAGAATATCTACTTTTTTTTAGATTGGGCAGGTTACGAAGGATATACAACAATTTCAATTAAGACTAAATAATTACATGAGTGATAATAAAGATTTCCAATAAAAACAAGCAGTTGTGAAAGATAACGTGACAATAGAGGAGGTAAAGATCTTCAGTTAAGCAAGCAAGAGTCAATTAGGCAATAAGAATGAACCATAAAGCAATTAATTCCAAGTAAAACATGTAGAGGTGAAACTAGTAATAGGGAATTCAATCATATCAAGAACAACTTCATACTCAGTGAATATACGGACCTAAGAATCCTAGAAGGCCAAGTTTCCACAAATAAGTCCGAGCACGCGCTCGTCACCTCGCGTACTCGGATTACAATCAACAGAGAAGACTCAAATCCTAAGGGGAAGTCCCCCACACAAGGTTAGGCAAGATACTAACATCGAACCGGCTCAAAATCAACTAGAAACCACGTTCTTGCCACGAGTACTCGACCCCAAATGGCCCAAATCAATTCAATTTAATTTCATAAAGTAAATAACACTTCAAGTAATTGATTCTACAATTAAATTCTAAGCTAATGCGCGGAATTATGTAAAATGACCAAAATGCCCCTCGGGCCAACGTCTCGGAATCGGGCAAAATTTATATTTTCAGAATCCTCACACTCACACGAGTCTATTCATATAAAAATCTCTCAAATCGGATGTCAAAAATCCAATCAAAATCCAATCTCTAGGTCTAAGAACTTTTCCCCCCAATTTCTACCAAAATTCCAAAATTTAAGGATGAATTTAAGGAAAGATTCATGGAAATTAGTCTAAACCGAGTAACAATCACTTACCCAAGTTGCCCTGGTGAAAATCCCTTCAAAAGTCGTGATCTCTCGAGCTCCCAAGTCAAAAATATGAGTTATGGTATAAACCCTCGATTTTGGAAAACTTATATTCTGTCTAGATATTTAAAGCATCGCGAACGCAGAGGAAGTCACGCGTCAGCGAAGAAGGAAAATGAAGGATGCCTAGATGTGCTTCACGAACGCGGAAGCACGCACGCGAACGCGAAGAAGGAATATTATTATGGCCCAGAGATTGCTCTTCGCGAACACATGAACTAGTACGCGAACGCGAAGAGTGGACTTGCATAGCTACGCGAACGCGTGATAGTGGACGCGAATGCGATGAGGAATAAAGCGGGGCTTCGCGAACGCGGGGAGTGTTACGCGAACGCGAGGAAGAATTTCCAGGTGGTCATCAACAAAGCTTCGCAAACGCGTAGGGATGTTCGCGAACGCGTAAGAGGATATCAGAAGCAGAAAAACAGCAGTTCAAAATAGGAGAAAAATGACCCGTTGAGCATCCGAAACACACCCGAGGCCTCCGGGACCTCAACCAAAAGCACCAACAACGCCTAATACCTTATTCAAACTTGTACCAATCCCTAAGCCACCTAAAACAACATCGGAAACTCAAATAAATTAAGGATTTAAGCCTAAGAACTCCAATTTCCCTCAAAATACGATTTCGATCAAAAACCTAACCAGACCACGTCCGAATGACCTGAAATTTTACACACACATCCCAAATGACATGAAGGAACTACTGCAACTTCCAGAATTCCATTCCGACCCTCGGATCAAAATCTCACTATCGGACCGGAAACTTCAAAAAATTCAAACTTCGGCATTTCAAACCTAAATTAGCTACGGAATTCCAAAACACAATCCGAACACGCTCCCAACCCAAAATCACCCAACGGAGCTAACGGAACCATCGGATTTCAATTCCGAGGCCGTATTCACACTGCTCCGACTACGGTCGATTTTCCAACACTTAAGCTCTCATTTAGGGACCAAGTGTCCCAAAACTCTCTGAAACTCAAAACCGAACATCGCGGCAAATCAAAATAGCAAAAATGAACTTGGGAAAGTAGTTAATAGGGGATCGGGGCGTAAATTCCAAAAACGACCGGTCGGATCGTTACACTTCTGTTACTCGACATGACCGACTATGAGGTCATCCTGGGCAGGGACTGATTGTCTCCTTACCATACCATTCTTGCTTGCCATGCCAAGACTGTTACTTTGGCGATGCCAAAGTTGCCTTGATTGAAGTGGAGGGGTTCATCTATCAGTACATCCAGTCGGGTTATTTCTTTCTTGAAGGCTCGACATATGGTCGAGAAGGGTTTTTATGCTTATCTGGCTTATGTTCGGGATACTATTGTAGAGACTCCCACGATTGATTCAGCGCATGTGGTGTAGGAGTTCTCCGATGTGTTTTCTTTTGATCTACCAGGCATGCCACCAAATCGTAATTTCGATTTCTGTATTAATTTGGCACCAGGTACCCAGCCTATCTCTATTCCACCATACCGCATGGCTCCAAAAGAGTTGAAGGAGTTGAAAGAACAGCTTGAGGAGTTGCTATCAAAGGGGTTCGTCAGGCCAAGTGTGTCGTCTTGGGGTGCACCAGTGTTGTTTGTGTAAAAGAAGGATGGGACTATGCGGATGTGCATTGATTACCGCCAGTTGAACAAAGTTACCATACACGTTTCTGTGTATTGATGAATTGTTTGACCAGTTGCAGGGTGCCAGGGTGTTCTCTAAGATTGACTTGAGATCTGGGTACCATCAGCTGAAGATTCGTGCTTCGGCTGTTCCGAAGACGGCTTTTCGGACTAGATATGGACACTATGAGTTTCTAGTGATGTCCTTCGGCTTGACCAATGCCCCACCAGCGTTTATGGATTTTATGAACCGGGTGTTCAGGACATATATTGACTCATTTGTCATTATCTTCATTGATGACATATTGATCTACTCGCATAGTTTGGAGGAGCACGAAAATCACTTGAGAGTTGTGCTTGAGACATTGCGGGAGCAGAAGCTATATGAAAAGTTCTCCAAGTGCGAGTTCTGGTTAGATTTTGTGGCATTCTTAGGGCATGTGGTATTAGGTGAGGTTATTAAGGTGGATCCCACGAAGATCGAGGTAGTGCAGAGTTGGCCTCGTCCTACCACAATGACCGAGATCAGGAACTTCTTGGGGTTAACAGGTTATTATCATTGGTTCGTGAAGAGCTTCTCATCAATTGCGGAACCTTTAACTAGATTGACCCAGAAGGGTGCTCCGTTCTAATGGTCCGATGCTTGCAAGGAGAGCTTTCAAAAGCTCAAGACTGCATTGACTACAGCAGCGATGTTAGTGTTGCCTTCCGGTTCAGGGATGTATATTGTGTATTATGACACTTCAAGCGTTGGCCTGGGTTATGTATCGATGCAGGAGGGGCGAGTTATTGCATATTCTTCACGTCAACTGAAGCCCCACGAGAAGAATCACCCCGTACATGATTTGGAGTTGGCCGTGATAGTTCATGCCCTCAAAATCTGGAGGCATTATCTTTATGGGGTATCTTGTGAGATTTACACCGATCATCGCAACTTCCAGCATTTGTTCAAGCAGAGGGATCTCAATTTGAAGCAGTGCAGGTCGCTTGAGTTATTGAAGGACTAAGATATTACCATCCATTATCATCCAAGCAAGGCGAATGTGGTCGCGGATACCTTGAGCAGAAAGGCCGAGAGTATGGGTAGTTTGGCATTCATTACAGTGCAGGAGATGCCATTGGCTTTGGACATTCAGTCCTTGGCTAATAGACTTGTGAGGCAGGATATTTCAAAGCCCACTCGAGTTCTTGCATGTGTCGTGGCTCAGTTTTAATTATTTGAGCACATCAAGGCTCGTTAATACGATGATCTGCACTTGCTGGTTCTTAGGGAGACGGTACTACAGGTTGGTGCCAAGGAGTGGATGACTTAAGTGGTATTCGAAAGGAAAATACTGAGAATGTGGAAACTTCAGACGGTCGGAGTACTCCGGCACCAAATGATTTAGTTTTAAGGTTGGAACAAAAGATACTAGAGCTACAGGGAGAACTTGAGCAGGTCCGCAGCTTAGAAAACCTATCCCTCACCCTAAATGTCCCCGATATCAATCAACAAAACACCAAAAACCCAGCGCCTCCCCAAAACACACCAAACCAGCATCCACAAAACCTTCCCGCACCGCAT